>NW_004797407.1:974564-980589 GCF_000002075.1 Aplysia californica | reverse complement strand
GGTCTTCTGGTGCACTCCTTGTATACGAAACAGAAATAACTGGACCCCTGTATCTCACGACCTTCCATGGTATTCCTGTGAATCTTGGAGACACAAGAAGTACAACTGCTTGAAGAGCGTCGTGCGCAGTCATGAGATGAAAGGCTGCTCTTCAGAAAAAATTGTGGCTATATTGTGAGGGTGTGGTCGAAGCCCGCCAGATGACTCTTCGGCGGGGCGAGACCGCCCTTGAAAGGAACACACTTGTTTTGACTTTCGATTCATGCTGCCCACCAGCCACTGTTCGGGCAGCATACTTGGTCCTGGACATGCAACCCTGAGTGCAAAACGCTCTGCGCTGCTTCAAGGGCCAGAAGTTTGGCCGTAGCCAGTCGTGATGCCAACACGCAGGAGTGTGTACTCGTCGTGGCAAGACCGGGCATCCTGAAAAGGTATGAAAGGCTAGTCCTTTCTTTCGTTCACAATTGCCACGGCCAACACTTGGTTCCAAGAAAGCACCATCCAAGAGTACAAAGCCCGAAATGGCTGCTCATTTCAGAAGCCTCGAAAGACTGTCTACCCGACAGTTATGACCCCGGTCCCTGGTCGGTTAAACGCAAAGGCAGTCCAGTCCGGCTGGTCTCGTGATCAGCCAGTACTTCTACTGCCAAACTCAAAGAGCCCGTGGTCAACAGGCGAAACTGCAATAAAAGCTAAGAAGGTCCCTCCTACTCCTGTAGTAACCACTTTCGAGGGGCCACTCGCCAACTGTTTCGGAGTTCTAGGGGAGGACGAGGTGGACTCTTCCTCCGTCCCCTCTTCTTCTCTCTCCCCACGCCTCACCCCTCTGATGGTGTGTGAGGTGCCCCCTCCCCCTCATCCAGCCCCTCCTCCTTCTTTCCAACTCCCTTCGCCCTACCTACCCTTACCCCTCCACCAGATATCCCCTCCCTTTGGAAGATGACACCTCCGATCCGGGAAGGAAGGAAGCCGTCACTCCCTCCCCAAGTCTCCCGGTTGGATGCTGCCCAATCAAGGGCGGCAGCCGAGCAAACCCTCTTCTTCCTCCACAAGGAGGAGTCAGAGCTCAGAGAAGACGGGACCTCTGTGCTCCAAATCTTTACAAAAATGGTCTAATGGCAGTCCAGCAGTGGAATGCCAGAGGACTCCGACCTTCCATTCTAAAATTGCAACACATACAGGTTACACTGTGCCCACTTGTGGCCTGTGTCCAAGAGACAAAGTTCGCCCCGGCTTCAAACATTGACTTAAAAATTTCTCATCATCATATTCACGCCGAGAACCAGACAGCTTCTGGTTGAACCACCGTCTACGATACATCGACAATAACACCCTCCACTGACAAATACATGTTCATCTTAGGACAACTAGGACAACCCTCGAGGCTATTGCAGTATGGGTCACCCTGATAAGACCAATCACGATCTGCTCCATATGTCCCGTCAAATTACCCCCTCAAAATTACCCAGCTTAATGACTCAAACACCAAGTCCACAGACCCTTTATCTTAGTAGGAGATTTTAATGTACATAACCTCATTTGGGGATTTTGGCAACAAGGAAAAAAACAATAAAAGACTTTTTTTATATTTCAAAACAACATCTGCCTTTTAAATGGTAAATCCTCAACTTACTGAAACAAATCCTTAACACTTCATCCATCGACCTTTCTTTCTACTCCCCTGACCTGGTCCCAGATTTTGAGTGGTCTGTGCTGGATGACCGTGCGGATCATTTCCCAATATTTCTCAAGATCAATAGCCTCCAACACCTTCAACACGAACCGACCCCAGAGCGCTTTAACTTCAAAAAGCATACTGGGACGGGTTTGTTATTGGATGCTTCCATAATTTGAACCCCACTTTCAGCCTCAACTACCACTAATTTCACGAAACGATTCCAGAAATGTGTCACAAAGACATACCACAACCATCAGAAAAAAACCCCGGAAAACTAGGTACGGTTCTCTGGGGTGTGTGGTAATGTCATAGACCCCAAAGAAAAAGAAAGCAGCAAAAATGCTCCACCCCGAAGCCTCCATATTTTTCTGCGGAGGCCACTGCTATTGACTTGGCGTTAAACTCCGTAGAATATTCTCCCAAATTATCGTTTCTCATTCTGTCCGATGCCTTGTCTTGCCTCACTCCACCCACCAATCTTCTTCACTTCACCTTCTCCTATCCCGTAGACCGGATGTCCGTTGTGGCGCTATTGAAGATTTGGGCACCAGCTTCCTCCACTCCTTCCGCTCTTCAGATTTCCTGAGCGTGTCTTTGAGGTCCAGGCCTGTTTGTTCCCTGATTTTGTCCTTCCAACTCTCCTTCGGCCTGTCTCTGCTCCTTTTTCCCTGGACGCTGCCTTGCAAGATCATCTTGGTAAGGCCGGATGAACGGATGATGTGTCTATGCTATTGCAGTATGCATTTTATCACCAAAGTGAGAAGGTCAGGGTATGGTCCAATTGCATTTTTGATCCGTTGTTCGACTTCATCATTTGTGATGTGATCTTTTTATGAGATACTAAAGACTTTTCGGAAGTATCTCATCTCCACAGCTTTGATCCTTCTTCTTTCAAGGTCTGTATTCAAGGTCCAGGATTCACATGCATACAAAAATATTGACATGACCAGGGAACGAATGAGTCTGATCTTTGATCTGATGGTGATATTTCTGTCTTTCCAAACGGTTTTTTACTTGGTCATTGCTGATGAAGTTTGCCCTATTCTGGAGAGTATTTCTGGTTTTGGTCCTTCGTCTGTCACTATTGCACGTAGGTATCTGAAGCTGCGTACGGTCTCGAGCTTCTGATTGTTGACTGGATGTCCACTGTGATGTTTTTGCTGCTATTAGACAATCTAACACTTTTAAACTCGAAAATAGTTAAAGTGCAGTTAAGAATTATTTCTTTAACTACATCTCCAAGCTATGGGATAAAAACTAATCTACTTCACTTCACTTTCACCTATCCCGAAGAGTGGATGTTCGTCGGGGCTTTTGAAGATTTGACCACCAGCTTCCTACACTCCTTCCGCTCTTCAGAGCGTGTCTTTGAGGTCCAGGCCTGTCCATTCCTTGATGTTGTCCTTCCAACTCTTCGTCGGTCTGTCTCTGCTCCTTTTTCCCTGGACGCTGCCTTGCAAGATCATCTTGGCAAGGCCGGATGAACGGGTGATGTGTCTATGCCATTGCTGTTTGCCGTTTGCGTTTCCTGACCAAAGTGAGAAGGCCAGGGTATGGTCCAATTGCATTTTTTAACCGTTGTTTGACTTCATCATTTGTGATGTGATCTTTGAATGAGATACTAAGGATTTTTCGGAAGCATCTCATCTCCACAGCTTTGATCCTCCTTTCAAGGTCTTCATTCAAGGCCCAGAATTTACATGCATACAAAAATACTGACATGACCAGGAATGCATGAGTCTGATCTTTGATCTGGTTGTGATATTTCTGTCTTTCCAACTGGTTTTCAACTTGGTCATTGCTGTTGAAGTTTGCCCTCTTCTGGTTTTGATCCTTTGTCTGTCACTATTGCACGCTGGTATTTGAAGCTGCGTACGGTCTCAAGCCTCTGGTTTTGACCTGGATGTCCATTTTCTTGCTGCTGTTAGACAATCTAAAATTTGAAACCCGAAAATAGAAAATCTAGTTAAATTGCTGTTGAGAATTATTTCCTTCACTACATCTCCAGGCTGTGGGATAAAAACTAAAGTAAACAACTACCAACAAGCTTCACAGTGTCCACACTGGACCCACGAAAATCTTCTGGTCTTTCGAGAACAGACGAAGAAGTTTTTACTCGTTTACGTATTTAGATATATGCTTCCGTGACCCATGGATATCTCCTGCGTTGAGATTAGAAACCGCTCTGTGTCAGATGCGATACAGACTTAACCATTAGACACATTAGAATGTCCGGACTTTGGAGAGAAGTAAATATTTTAAATGCACAAAATTAAAAGGTCTGTTCTCCTTCGTTGATCCAAATAGAATTCTCAAATCTATAAAAGTCATTAGCCTGTATTCTAAAAAGTAGATAATTTTTGTTTTAAAATGTAAACATCTGTTTTTATTTTCTAATCTTTTTAAAACAATTTTTTTTTACCATGAGATGTTTTCCTTTACTTTAAAAGTAAAATAAAGCCGTGCAGTGAGCTGTTGTGAATGCAATCAACTTGTGTTTCATGCGTGCATGTGGCCGTAAGATGTTGCCAGCGCCGTAAAACTTTTATTAAACTAACTGCAGAGCGTTGCTCCATGATGTACAGCAGAGATGGCTTCTGGATTCCAACTCCTAGATGGATCCGCCACGTGCCGTCTCACACACACACACGCGATACACAAATCAGAAAGCTACTGTCGTTATGTGGACACCAAAAATTCTGCACACACTCGAAGTGTGTATAGCGTTGTGTATAGAAATAACGAAATAACAGCGTTATTCGGACCGGAACCAAATTCAAAAATATTTTAACACATGATGTAATTTTTGGCGGGAAATGCGATGGTGACCTTAAAACATTATGTGGACGTCTACATAACGGGGCATGTCTACATAACGTGAGTGTGCAAATATACTTTTGTCTACATAACTACGCAAAGACACACACACACACACACACACACACACACACGCCATTGCTGTCTGCCGTTGTGCAAAGAAGTGTTTTTAAAGCTGGAGTTACCGCGTCTCGCTTAATTACAGTACTACCAGCATCATCCACGATATTATGGTCTCTCTCTCTTTTTTTTGCACAGCATACTTTTCTCTCTTTTCTATCTATCTACCTATCTATCTATCTATCTATCTATCTATCTATCTATCTATCTATCTATCTATCTATCTATCTATCTATCTATCTATTCATATTTGTGCTGTCCGTTTGTAGTTTGACCAACCTACCCACACAGCCAATGCCACATGCTTTTTTAAACGTCTCATCAGATAACAATAGTTCCTCTATTATCAACTGAAGATTACCTTAACAATCCAAAGAGAAAGAAAGTTAAGGACCTTGACAGCCACTCTTTACTCTGTATTTTTTTTTAAGTTTAAAAACTTCTCTGTGACGTGTGCGTACCATGGCCGTCCAAATGCTGTTCATTTAGCTCCAAACTGATGTCGAACTGCTGCTTTCCATAGTGAACCACAATTCTGTCAGAGTGAACGATCTAGGTTTTTAATCTCATAATATACGACTTGAACTATGCTCTTTCCTCCAACTTAACCTGACGTGTCCCCGTTTCCACAGGTATACTACGGGAATCTCCTGACCTACACGGCGTCCTACCTACGAGTCCGGGTCTCAGAAGACGTCAGCCTTTACGTACCCGTGGTGCTGAGCGTCTATGTGCTGCTCTTGTGTGTTGGGTTGATATTCTCCAAGATAGGTAGCCGAGTTATTTCAATAGTTATTTCAATAGTTATAGATAGATAGATAGATAGATAGATAGATAGATAGATAGATAGATAGATAGATATCAGACACGTCTGATGACCAAAAAAAACCTGTGTGTCTAAGATAGAAAGACGACCCGGTAACTCAGTTGTATTTGCACCAATTTGAACAAAACTCGAACAAAAGAAATACGTTTAAAGGGATTGTCTAAACAAACGACGTATTCGAAAAGTTACAAGCAAAGTTATACTTTTTAAAATTTCAACAGCAATGGGGTAAAAATGCAATACAATGTGCTTCACGTCTTAAAAGCATTCAGTTACCTGGGCATAGTTGGTCTGATCTGATTATACGAGAGAGGGACGTTAGAGCCATGACCGTCATTTAAATTAGACGGATTTGTTTCGCCATGCTGAGAAAGTTTAGGAGAAGTTCGGAAAGTAGAAGAGTTGTTATGGTGTTAAGGAGGTGAAGTTAAGGTTGGGGTAAAACCCCACATGTCAAGATTGACCCTTGCATGGATGCAAGAAAAGTTTTGGGAACGAAAGTTTTCAATTCATGAATGGTTACCGTATCCCCTGAATGAACGTATCAATTGTTTCTTTTGGATTTTAAATTTTTTTTTTTTTTT
>NW_004797407.1:958154-968154 GCF_000002075.1 Aplysia californica | reverse complement strand
ACCGTCAGAGAACGACACAGAAATGACTGTGCCATCTAAAGACAGAGCTAAAAACACAGAGAAATATCCACTGAACATCACCGCTTCTGACGCTATAAGAAATAAACAGTTCTACGTGTTGTTTTTCTGCATTGCTGCCACTGAGTACAACTACATCCTAGAAGCCTCCTACTACAAATTGTTTGCCCAAAACGTCATAGCAGACGACCATTTTCTCAGCAGTATTGGAACAATGGCTGCAATTTCTATTTTCATTTGTAAACTGTTATCAGGCGTGGCAATCGATACATTCGGATGGAAAAACACTTACCTGGCTATGCTTTCAACCGGAGCAATTTTAAGCGGGTTTTGGTATTTTACCCCTTTCATCAACAAGTGGTTTTATTCTTTCTGGTCGTGTGCATACGCTTCCTTTAACTTTGCCTGCTTCAGTAGTGTGACGGTAGCGACGTGCAAAGTCTTTGGCTCTGAGCACGTCACTACCATATTTGGCCTGATTTCTTTCGGTGGAGTTATCGCTACTTTATGCTTGCCGTACACCACAGAGGCGCTCTTGTCGTGTTTTGGCTGGTTCGGAGCGTTCACTGCTGCCTCAGTGTTTGTTGTCGTGGCTGTCATTTTGCTAGCCGTCATCTTCCCAAACATTAAGTAAAGAAATCGTGCGTGTGTGATTTTGTGTATTTATGTACTGGTGCGTACGTGTGTTTGTGTGTGTGTGTGTGTGTGTGTGTGTGTGTGTGTGTGTGTGTGTGTGTGTGAGTGTGAGAGAGAGAGAGAGAGAGAGAGAGAGAGAGAGAGAGAGAGAGAGAAAGAGAGAGAGAGACACAGAGAGAGAGAGAGAGAGAGAGACAGCTTAAATAATGTATATTCAGAGGCAAAAGAAACGTGAAATTTTCGTCGCCGTTAAATCGCTAGCAAACGTTTCAGTTGGCGAGTGCTGTTTACGAACTCCAATAAAGCTTGGTCTGAACAGAAAGTTTTGGTCTGAATTTGCTCTGTTGGCCTCATTCGAAAAATACAATGCGCTGATTGGTTGCTTATGCAACAAGCAACTAAACAACTATCACAGCAGTCCCTGGAGCAGACCAACTTCATTCTTTTTAGTCTCATCCATCCCGTTCACCTGACAATTAACCCCATAGAGCACTTTTGGGACACTTGGATACAGATCTCAGGCCGGCAAACACACGCCCTCGAGAACTCTTTTGGTTCAAGAAGAAGAACGGTAATAGCAACCAATGGAGGCCATACACGGTACCAACTTTCTTTCCCAAGGTCAAGATCGCAGAAATATGATAGTATTGGACAAACTAGAATTTCATTTAGACATGACAAACCCCTTGTTGAGTTTATTGTGTTTTCTAGTTTTCTACACTGTACATGCTTAATTATTCGAGTTTAGTCAGTTTAGTGTGTTTTCTAGCTTTCTACACTGTAGGCCTACATGCTTAATTATTCGTGTTTCTTTTGTCTCCGAGCATCTGTGGTAAATGTTTGTCTTTCCAACAAGGCTTGATAAAAACTGTTAGATTGTATCCAACACTGAGAGTGTAACGACTGACCGCACAAGTTGCTCAAAACAGTAGCAAGACAAAGCAATAAAGATGCTTCAAGCTTTTCAGAACCCAATTAGGTTCTTTTTAGTTTTAGTTGAGGTTTTACGGCGCTTGCAAGTGCATAAGGTCATATGAGCGCCAAGGGGTCGATGTCAACAGAGAAGTCTTTACAGGGAATCAGGCTTACTCTGCTCACCTCTCTAGCTTCAACAGCACAAAGTCTGCTTACGCTTCAACTATCAAGGCACCCCGGAAATAACGGGTCACAAGAGTGTGACAAACATACAAAAGAAGTAGAGCAAAAATGACGATAGTAAGGACTAGCAAAGAAAAAGCAGCAGTACCCTGTTGCAGTCCAGTCACAGTTATATTATAAGCATGACTTTGTTGAATGAGCCCATTTACAATTTTACTGTAAATAAGAACAAGTTAATGCCCCCCCCCCCCTTTTGGGAACAGTAAAAGACATTTCAGTCAGTGGCACCACCCATGCTGCTTGCCAATGAAAGTTTGGACAACGGTACACACCATTTCCCTTGAACAAGGTGAAAGGTGTCATCAATTTCTGTGGGAGTTACCTTCTTTATTTTCTTTTTTATTTATACCAACGATAAACTGGTTGAAAACCGTCTCCAACACTAGCTTTTCACTTTTAATGTATGACAAAAAATTCGGATAAATCGCTACCTCAGAATTACAAAGTTCTGTCTGACATTTTTGGCCGTTTTGAAGTACTCATACCATGAGATCAAAAACCAAATATTCTATCTGCTCTGTCAAAATAATAAGAATATTCGGAGTCGTTATCAAGATATTAAATAGGACTGCATTAAAAAAAAGCTTGACATGATGTGAAAAATACAAATGCTATTTACTATTATTATTACCTTGATGTGAAACTCAAGATGTTTGAGGCCAAATTTCTCAAAACTAGGTACTGAGCAGATAGAATTTTGTGATTTTGAGGTAGCTAAATGTTTCCAAAATTGACTGAAAATGAATGACAACCATACTCATGAAGCCAGAGACTTTAAATCTGTCCTGCTCCGCTCCCCACACGCCCCAAAGGTCAAAATGTTCTTTTCACCAATGCCTGAGAAACACACTTTGAATTTTCACTTGTTTTTCGAGGTCACGGATTAAACTGAAGTCTCTAAACCATAAGAAAATGGATTTCATTCTACTTCAACCATACTCTTTAATGTGCAATATTTCCTTTTATCTGTTTACCATTTCTTTTTGCTCTCTTTCCCTTTTCCTTCATCTCACTCAGTGCACCCTGTTGTATTTCTGCTTTACCATGGAATGCACCATTTGACAGGAAAGGGGGGTTGGGTGCCTTGTGCATTGACTATTGTGAGACTGGTGATTTGCTCTTTATTTGGGTGTAATGGCTTTGACCATGGCATGCACGATTCGATGGAAAATTTTCACGAAGGATGAAGTGCAGCAGCCATGACAATAAACAGTCTAGGAGCATATGTTTTGTGTTTCAAATCAATGGCTTTTTATTATTTAAACACATGACTGTATAGAAGCTATTTTCAACACAAAAGAATAATCCAGAATTGTCATGGACAGGGAGACAAACACATTTTAATAGTCATATCACAGAGCAATTCTAACTGGTTACTGGTTATCTATACAGATGGTCATCAGGGTCTGCCTGTAGGATCACCTGTTCTTCCACAAAGTCAAGATTGGGGTCATCGTGTGTCCAGCAGTTGTTGTCACAGGTGTAGACCAAGACCGTCCCGAACTCAATGGGGGGACAGAGAACCTGAGAAGAGAGGAGGGGTGTAGAGTAGATAGATAATTTACCCATAGTGCAGACTTTATTTGATACAAAACATTAAAAACAAAACTCATCTTAAATGAAGGAATTCAAATCTAGGTTTTTTTCCTCCCTTTTGTATTCTGTGTATCGTAACTTCCCTTCACATGATTTAATTTTTTTTATAGAAAGATCGTGTTAATTTAATGAAAATTTTTTAAAGGCTGTTTCATCATCATTCCTCTCAACCTACTCTCCATGTTTTCTTTCTTTTTTTTTGGGGGGGGGGGGGGGCTCACAGTAGTAAGCGTTTTACTGCACTTCACTTGCAACACAATAAGGTCATACAGAGTCCACGAATCTCGAACACGAAAATTACAAATTCTCGGGTCTCTCGAACATAATGCTCGGTCCTGGTTCAGTCCCTATGTTTTCCAAGTATTGATTTCACGGAGTTCCCGAACACTCGGAACACACAATACTCGAACCTCGAACAAATCTCCTTCGCATTCTCATTCTCAACTAAAGACCTGGCTTTACAGCCTTTCCGGGAGCGGGTAGGTGTTTCTTTGTTATTTTTACAGCCAAAACGTGGTCCTTGTCTCACGACGAGAGGCTGGAGGAAGGGGGATGTGGAAGGGGGGTTGGGGAGTGATGCTGACCGCACCGCATGTCTGGCTCGCCATGCATTCAATCATGCTGTGGGACGCGCGCAGTGCAGATAGCAAGAAGCGTGTGCACACTGCACACTTGAGATTTTAATGCTTTCTACTTTCATTCATCTTCTTGCTTTCACACGGTCAACACGTTCATCAAGGGAGCTAACCACGTTAATTTTTTTATGTTGTTGGGGTTTTTTTTTTTGCCTCCCTTGACTTCCTCTCTATTTCTTTGTATTTGGGGCTTTCACGTACGGAAATTTCTAACACTATTTCCAATCCCTGACGAACTCAAGTTACCCGAGTTGGACTGTAAGTAAGTCAAATAAGTGCAGAGGGTTAGAGGTGTTACAAGAGAGTAGTAAACACAAAAAAGGAGGAGAGATACAAAGGATAGATGATTGGAAAAAAGTAGCAAACCACACCAGAGTATCCGCCAACAACCCACTTCATAGTACTCTAGTCAACCACTGTCAAAACAGGCAACACAACTCACACTCAGTCAATATGCTAAGACCTCTCTAGTGGAGATATATGTGAGATAGCGTGGTGGAATCAGGCTCTCGTCAAAATAATCAAAATGAAGAAACTGGCATTTTTCCGCAGGTTTGTGTATTTTTATAATTTTTTTGTTTTTTAGCTCAACACCTTTCATGTCCATTTAAGAACTCATTTCTGTTTGGATTTTTCTGAAAAATGTTGATTAAAGGCACGAACAATGAACATTTTCAGTTACCACGGACTCTTAAGCTAAGGAAATAACTAATCTTTGGCGGCCATTTTCTCATTAATTTTACCTCTGAAAAGAGGTGACCCCCAACTCCTTCATTCGCAAATACCTCGACTTGTATTCAAGATAAATGGATATTTTTTCCATCCAAAAAAAGACTGGTGAACAAGCTTTATGTTGATACCAATAACTCTACATGCCAAAAAATTGACGAGAGCCTGATTCCACCACGCTGCCTCACATATTCTTCTGTAAGATGTACTTGTACTATGCCCCGAATTAAACATTTTTTTGTTTTACAGTCCTCACCATCTTCCAGCTTCAAGGCACAGACCAGGGGAGGTAGAAGTTGCAGCTCAAATGACCTCTGACCTCCACACTGAGCACAAGACTGGACTACGTCCTGAGCCTCCAGGGTTCGGATCAACAAAGGCTGGCCTCCACGTTCATACCTGGAACAAGTATATGTTACCAGTGATAGCGACAGTTTCAGAATTAATGCAAATGTCACTGAACTTTCATTGAGCATTGGTCAGAATTTTATGTTTTCATATTTTAAAAGCTAATTTTGGTGCTTCTTTTCATTAAAAGACGCAACCATTTCAAAGACCCTTGTACATTTAAAAAAACCTTTAACACAACCTGTCTGCAGAGTTGAATTTAACAACATCAAAGTTCTGATTTAAATAAATTGAAATTATTTGAGTTATTTGACTTTTAGTCAGTGGCAGAATTTTTAGGCAGTTGTCCTGTATACCACTGTCAATACAAACAAGGCGATTTGACAGGAAGGATTTCAAGACTAACATCTGTTTCTAATAAGATTGGGTTAGTGCTTGAAAGTTATGGAGAAAAAGCGTAAACTATTGGGTTAAAGTTTGAATGTTATGGGGGTTCAGCATAAATGATAAGGTTAGGATTAGAATGTGATGGGCAGTATGATTTTAGTAGAGCTTTTACAGCGCTCGCAACTACATAAGGTCATATGAACGCTAAGGGGTGGATGTCAACAGAGAAGTCCATACAGGGAATCAGGCTTACTCTGCTCACCTCTCTAGCTTCAACAGCACAAAGTCTTCTTCGACTATCAAAGCACCCCATAAATAGCAGCAGGTCACAAAAGAGGGACAAACATACAAAAGAAGTAGAGGGAAAATGACGATAGTAAGGATTAGGAAAGAAAAAGCAGCAGTTCCCTGCATGCAGTTCAGGCACAGTAATGAGCATGACATTGATGAATCAGCTCATTTACAATTCTACTGTGCATAAGAACATGTTTATATCCCCCTTTTGGGAATGGCCTAAAGACACTTCTGTCAGTAGCATCGTCCCGGGGGTTACAAAAAGGATAAGGTTAGGGGTGAGAAAGAATGTCATAAGTGTTAAGCATAAAAACAAAACATCTGTAGGGGCGTGTTGGATGAGGAAAATAAAAAATCTGGAATAGCTATCCAAGATAAAACCCCATTCTTTTGCAGATCTGACAAACTGACTAACACATTTCACAGTGACCACAAACAACTGACACACTGACTACACATGAATTTCACTGTGACTACACACACACGATCGACACAGTGACTACACATACTGACTACCTACACTCACCTGACGCACTGTTTGGGACAGCGCTGCAGTCTCTTTAAGAACTTGTGAAAAATTTTGTCTCCATGCTTCAGCTCGCTTTTCTCATACGCCTCCTTCCCTGCCCCCTTGCCAGACCGCTTACTACTTCAATGAGAAGAACACAGAAAAACACTTAACATTGACTTCTGTAGGAATGAGACCAAATAAAAATGCGTTGACTTTTAGAAAATACCATAGAAAAATGCTTGAACTTTGTAGTAATCTCACCGAAAATGCTTTGACTGTTTATGACCACAGGAAAATCCTTTGAATTTCTAGTCACAAAATTAAAATTTGAAAATGATTTTTTAAAGAATAACACTACAATAAAAGTTTGTCTTTTTCTTAATTAAAAATACACCCACACAAAGTTTGATTATGAACAGTCAAAACTATTTTTGTGTCTGTTCTTGAGAAAGTACAAAACCTTTTCCTTGTGCTATTTCTGAACAGTCAAAGCATAATTTTGTGTGTTCTTAAAAAGTCAAAGTATTTCATTTTTATATTCTTTAAAGATGAAGCATTGGGGTTTTGGTGTTATTCCTTAATTTAAGAATAGCACGAAAAAAATATATATATAATTTGAAAATTTGACAGTTTATGACCACTAGGAAATTACTTTGATGTTTACTAACCAAACAAAACAAACAATTTTTTAAATAAAAAGGAAATCAACAAAGAAACCACTTTACCTTTTTAAGCAGTGACCTAAAAAAGGATTTGACTTTTAGGAATAACACCAACCCCCCCCCCCCCCCAAACAAAAAAACACTGGGACTTTTTAATATATAACACCGTTGCACCCACAGACTTTTAGTTATGACCCTAACCCCCCTCCTTCTACACACACAGAGACAAGTTGCACCTCCCTCTATACCATCACGGAAAGAGTCAAGTCTTGCATTTGCCTACATAAACTATGATAAACCAGGTCGGAATGCATACACACACACACACACAAATCTTGCACGTCAGACTTGAGCTATAAGTTGGTCTACCCTCACATCCCCCCCCCCCCACCCTTTAAATCTCTCATTTACCTAAAAAAGTTGTCACATGATAACACACACACAAAATCTCACCTTTCAGACATGAGCTGGTCTACCTTCACCCCCTCTGACCTCTCGTAGTCCCGAATAAGTTCTGTCACATGATCCGAGGTCCTTTCCCCGGCCTCCGTGGGTTCCTCCACCACACACAAATAGTATGCCTGTAAAATGGCCGGACCCCCTGAGGGGGAGACTGTGGAAGCTGGATGTGTGGCCGACCTGGAGTCCTGATGTGGAAGAAAAAGTTATAACTATACCAGGGCACAATTTTAAGAACGACAGAAGGCGACAAGATGTCCGTGTATTGCTGAGTCTACGTTTTGTGGAAAGAAAAATACATCGACACAAATAACAGCAAATTAGTCTGAGTAAAGCATGAACCAACAACTATTTTAAAAGACCCCCAATCCCCTCCCAAAAAGGTAACACCTACATGTAACTATGCTAACAGACCTGACGAAATAACAACTACATTTCCCTGTGATAAAAATATTCAAGCGAGTACTCTCACAGGCTAAATACTCAAGTATTCATAAACCCCTACTATTAACGGCGCTGCCATCCCCGCCCTACTTCCACCATGAAGCAACCCTTCCATACCTGGGCCATTGTAGTGTTGAGTAGACCAGTGACAGCATTCCACCGGCCCTCCTAGCACACCAGCAGTTCTGACTCACCCCCTGCCAAAACCGGTTGCTCACCCTCTACACCTACACCATCACCGCTACACTGGACACCCCCTGCCTCACAAACATTCTTTATCTGCGACTCTGTTTGGAAAGAAATGAACAACAACAAATGAAACGAGCACCGAAAAGCCAAACACAGATTTGAACTCTGAACTAAATGACATTTATAGCTCTCAACCTCGATTAAAGTAAACAGGCTCGAGCGCTTTACAATACAATGTACCAGAGTAAAATAAAACGATGTGTTCTGACTAAAAGAAAATAACTCCAAATATTCATCTTATTACAAATTGTAATTACAACTGGCAACATCCTAAGAGGTAAAAAGAACTTTCTAAACAAAAATGTGAGCAACACTGAGTGATAATAAGAAATAATTACACCCCCTCACCACACAAGAAAGTGTCTGATCTAAATTGGCACATACACGATTAAAGTCTGACAAAGACAATACATTTTTTTTTCAACAAAAGTAGTATCAAAGCTCCGAGAGTTACCTGGGAAAATGCTGCCGTGTCCATCTCCTCATCAGCAGAGCCTCCTTTTGAAACATTGGCACTTCTGGCTTGCGATGTGCACGTAGCCATCGTGTGGTCATCACCATCCCCTCTAACATTCCCGCCATCGACATCGGGTAACCGGCCATTCTCAAGGCCTGAACCCTCTGTTTTTAACATCTGACCTATGTGTGAATCGCCACAGTTGCCTGATCTTTGATCATGACCCCAGTCTCCTGACCCCTGATCCCAGTCATCTAACCCATGACCCCATTCTTCTGACTCCTGACCCCAGTCATCCGACCCCTCTCCCCAATCATTCTGGTCATCCAGCCATGAGTCAGACGAGCCAGATTTGTCACAGGCCGAACTCACAGAGCCGTACGTTTTGTTCAGCTTGAGACTGCGGAAAACTGTCCACCTGCACAAACAACACAACTATTTAGTTCATTTACAAGACACCCGACCTGTTACTAATTCAAATTAACTTATAATTGAGGCCATGAGGAGACATCTTATTCTCCACTAAACAGATCAACAAATTGACAAAAACGATTACGACCCATCTTCATATATCTTACACTTATCTTTTGTCTTCGGAAAGATCATTATATTTCAAAATGGAAATATCCATTTATTTCCTTCCACGATACATAACACCCGCAAACAGCTGACACTACCTACCCCCCCCCCCCCCCCCCCAAAACCAGAAAAATAATGGTCCGGATTCTGACTCCCCAAATATTTAATAAAAATGAATAGAGAGGAGCAAATCGAATCCTGTCTGAAAAGGAGCATGAGTAAAAATACACATAAATAAAGGGTGAAAGAAGTGACAACATATCATTTGGTGACAGTAACAAATTTAACAAATAGAGTTACACATATATAGAAATCAAAATTTAAAAAAGTAATTTACCCTTCACGTCTCTTGCTGCAGTCAGTGAGACAGGCAAAGACGTAAAGTAGGCGATGGTAGGGGGAGCCACCCAGGGGGCAGTACAGCTGAGTGACCAGACTACTGGGACGACCACACAGTCGGCAGTTGGGGATCTGTCGAGACGGACCTTCGGTCAGCCAGGACTGAGCAGAGGAAAGTCATAAAAACAATGTTTAAGTAATAGATTATCATTTTACTGTCACCCCTGCCTCACCGGGTAGGCCCGCTGTACATCACTTTTTGCCTTGCATATATATTTTTTAAAATCCATCCTTTGAAAATCAATAGTTTTTTTTAGATATTTGTTCTTTTTTAAAAACTAATTTAATATAAACGATAATTTAATTTAATAAAATAATACTAATTAATACAGTCAAACCTGTTTGGCCATGCACTGTCAAGGAAAAATAAAAAAGTGTCCGTATAAGAAATAACTGTCAAATACTGGACTGAACAAAATAAAGAAAACAAACCATTTAC
>NW_004797407.1:944056-958054 GCF_000002075.1 Aplysia californica | reverse complement strand
CACCCTTTAAATCTCTCATTTACCTAAAAAAGTTGTCACATGATCACACACACACACACATAATCTCACCTTTCAGACATGAGCTGGTCTACCTTCACCCCCTCTGACCTCTCGTAGTCCCGAATAAGTTCTGTCACATGATCCGAGGTCCTTTCCCCGGCCTCCGTGGGTTCCTCCACCACACACAAATAGAATGCCTGTAAAATGGCCGGACCCCCTGAGGGGGAGACTGTGGAAGCTGGATGTGTGGCCGACCTGGAGTCCTAATGTGGAAGAAAAAGTTATAACTATACCAGGGCACAATTTTAAGAACGACAGAAGGCGACAAGATGTCCGTGTATTGCTGAGTCTACGTTTTGTGGAAAGAAAAGTACATCGACACAAATAACAGCAAATTAGTCTGAGTAAAGCATGAACCAACAACTATTTTAAAAGACCCCCAATCCCCTCCCAATAAGGTAACACCTACATGTAACTATGCTAAAAGACCTGACGAAATAACAACATTTCCCTGTGATAAAAATATTCAAGAGAGTACTCTCACAGGCTAAATACTCAAGTATTCATAAACCCCTACTACTAACAGCGCTGCCACACCCCCACCCCCCCCACTTCTACCATGAAGCAACCCTTCCATACCTGCGCCATTGTAGTGTTGAGTAGACCAGTAACAGCATTCCACCGGCCCTCGTCACACACCAGCAGTTCTGACTCACCCCCTGCCAAAACTGGTTGCTCACCCTCTACACCTACACCATCACCGCTACACTGGACACCCCCTGCCTCATAAACATCCTTCATCTGCGACTCTGTTTGGAAAGAAATGAACAACAACAAATGAAACGAGCACCAAAAAGCCAAACACAGATTTGAACTCTGAACTTCCGTGAGATGAAAAGTTCGATAACCAACTGTTTAAAAACAAATGTGAGGCATCATGGTGAAATCAGGCGATTGTCAAAACAATGAAATCGAAGAAACTGGCATTTTTCTGCCAGAACATAATTTTTATAGGAATTTTTTTTTTTTTTTACTCAAGGCCTTTAAGATCAATTTAAAGACAAATTTGCATGTGGATTTTACTGAAAAACATTGATTTGAGGTACACAAAATGTAAATTTGCAATTTCCAAGGTCTCCCAAGGTTTGGAAATTATGAAACTTTTGGCAGTCATTTTCTCGCCAATTTTACCTCTGAAACCATGCATTTTATACACAGTATAATGCGGATAGCTCGAATACATCGGGACAAGCCTCGGTAGTTTGAGGGATATCTTACAAAAGATAAACAAGAAAAATAAAAACAAAGAACCACAGGCACAGTTTGACAGATGCGCGATTTCGTGCCATCTGATGGCGTCAATGTAATAAAAATGGGCAAGGGACAAAAAAAATAAATGCTCCAATCACCAAAATGCCAGTGTGTAGAAGCAGACCAAACTGTGGAACACATCCTTCAACAGTGCAGGACACATAAGGCCCTGAAACAGGAAACGTGGTCAACACCCCCCCCCCATTGACAAAGCTGAAAGGGCAGACAGAAGAATTGAGCAGGATGGCCAAGAGTATGATAAAGAAGAAGAAGAAGCAGATGAAGAAGAAAAGGAGGAGGAGGATCTTGGTTTTTTTGGGGGGTTGAGGAATGTTAATAGGATATTGAAATATTTCAACTGTATAATATATTTCTTAAAATAAAGGTGTTCAAAACTTGTTTGTTTTTTAAATTCACTTTTCTTAGAATAATAAATACATGTTAAAGAAATCCGGAACATACAGCATACTTACGGACAGAAGGCATGAGGGAAGAAACTTGTCCAGGATTACCAGTGGATCCTTCAGAGATCCTCATCTGAAACGGCAAAATGTACAAACAAACCTAAGAAATTACAGCAACAATATCCTCGACTGAAATGTTAAAAAATGTGCAGATACAATAAATTGTTTTATAATCAAAAGACAGTGAAAAAAGACCAACATTAATTCTAAATAAACTAGACATACCCATTTCTAGTGATGAAACTGAGACAACAATATCGCCGCTGTCCAACTCAAATGATGTATTGGCCGAATTATAGCTCAAACACGTTTTTTGGTCTCAGATTATATCATTAATAATATAGTAATAATAATAAATGACATTTATAGCTGTCAACCCCGATTAAAGTAAACAGGCTCGAGCGCTTTACAATACAATGTACCAGAGTAAAATAAAACGATGTGTTCTGACTAAAAGAAAATAACTCCAAATATTCATCTTATTACAAATTGTAATTACAACTGGCAACAGCCTAAGAGGTAAAAAGAACTTTCTAAACAAAATGTGAGCAACACTGAGTGATAATAAGAAATAATTACACCCCCTCACCACACAAGAAAGTGTCTGATCTAAATTGGCACATACACGATTAGAGTCTGACAAAGACAATAAATTTTTTTTTCAACAAAAGTAGTATCAAAGCTCCGGGAGTTACCTGGGAAAATGCTGCCGTGTCCATCTCCTCATCAGCAGAGCCTCCTTTTGAAACATTGGCACTTCTGGCTTGCGATGTGCACGTAGCCATCGTGTGGTCATCACCATCCCCTCTAACATTCCCGCCATCAACATCGGGTAACCGGTCATTCTCAAGGCCTGAACCCTCTGTTTTTAACATCTGACCTATGTGTGAATCGCCACAGTTGCCTGATCTTTGATCATGACCCCAGTCTCCTGACCCTTGATCCCAGTCATCTGACCCATGACCCCATTCTTCTGACTCCTGACCCCAGTCATCCGACCCCTCTCCCCAATCATCCTGGTCATCCAGCCATGAGTCAGATGAGCCAGATTTGTCACAGGTCGAACTCACAGAGCCGTACGTTTTGTCCAGCTTGAGACTGCGGAAAACTGTCCACCTGCACAAACAAGGAACAACACAACTATTTAGTTCATTTACAAGACACCTGACCTCTTACTAATTCAAATTAACTTATTGTTGAGGCCACGAGAAGACATCTTATTCTCCACTAAACAGATCAACAAATCGATAAAAACTATTATGACCCATCTCCATATCTTAGACTTATCTTTTGTCTTCGGAAAGATAATTATATTTCAAAATTGAAATACCTAATGTTATTTCCTTCCACGATACATAACAACCGCAAAGAGCTGATACTACCTACCCCCCCCCCCCCAAACCAGAAAAATATGGTCCAGATTCCGACTCCCCAAATATTTAATAAAAATGAATAGAGAGGAGCAAAGCGAATCCTGTCTGTAAAAGAGCATGAGTAAAAATACACATATAAATAAAGGGTGAAAGAAGTGACAACATATCATTTGGTGACAGTAACAAATTTAACAAATAGAGTTACTTATGTGAGGCAGCGTGGTGGAATCAGGCTCTCATCAAAATAATCAAAGTGAAGATACTTGCATTTTTCCGCAGGTTTGTGAATTTTAATCAAATTTTTGTTTTTGGGCTCAACACCTTTTATGGCCATTAAAGAACTCATTTCTGTGTGTATTTTACTGAAAAACGTTGATTAAAGGCACAAAAGATATACATTTTCAGTTATTACGGACTCTTATGCTAAAGAAATAACTAATTTTTTCAGCCATTTTCTCACTAATTTTACCTCTGAAAACAGGTGACCACCCCACCTCCTTCATTTGCAAATATCTCGACTTGTATTTAAGATAAACGGATATTTTTTTCATCCAAATAAAGACAAGTGAACAAGCTTTATTAAGATGATACCACTCTATGTGCCCAAAAATTGACGAGAGCCTGATTCCACCACGCTGCCTCACATATAGAGATCAAAATAAAAAAAAGTAATTTACCCTTCACGTCTCTTGCTGCAGTCAGTGAGACAGGCAAAGACGTAAAGTAGGCGATGGTAGGGGGAGCCACCCAGGGGGCAGTACAGCTGAGTGACCAGACTACTGGGACGACCACACAGTCGGCAGTTGGGGATCTGTCGAGACGGGCCTTCAGTCAGCCAGGACTGAGCAGAGGAAAGTCATGAACACAATGAGAAAAAGTAATTGGGTTATCATTTTACTATCACCCCTGCCTCACCGGGTAGGCCCGCTGAACATCACTTTTTTGTCTTGCATATTTAATATATATATAAATATTTTTTAAAATCCATCCTTTGAAAATCAATAGTTTTTTAGATATTTGTTTAAAAAAAACAACTATTTTAATACAAACGATAATTTAATTTAATATAATATTACTAATTAGTCAAACCTGTTTAAGATGGCCATGCATTGTCAAGGAAAAATAAAAAAAGTGTCCGTATAAGAAATAACTGTCAAATACTGGACTGAACAAAATAAAGAAAACAAACCATTTACTTCAGAGCTCCCAACTGGAGGTGGTCGCAGGCTTAGGGCTGCTGCAGGGGTCACTAAAATATGTTTTCCCCTTTTGAAAAGGGAGACGGGGGGAGGGGGGTGGAGGGGATGACTGTTTTGTGGGACTTTTGTAATAAATTCCTTCTTATTCTTTTTCAAAATTATGGTTCCGCGAAATGACCTCCAAATAGTAACGGAACCACCTTCGAGAGAATAAATTGCTGTGGTCCTGACCATATTCACCAGATGCCCGTAAGGTAGATAAAGATACATCAGTAGAAATTCTCTCTGTCTATGCTTTATTTGAAAAGGCTTCGCAAGAGGAGGAAATACCATCAAACTGGAAGGGAAGCCATCCTTCAAGCTGCCAAAGAAGGGAGACCTCAGTAATGTAACAACTACAGAGGCAAAAACAGTCCTGCCAATACCTGGGAGTCTTTTTAACAGGTCCTGGAGAGAATCAAGCTGGCAACAGGTGAGACGCTCCGAGGAAACCAAGCAGGATTCCGACCACCTGTGGTCAACTTCATTGATTATGAAAAGCATTGATTGACAGCGTGGACAGGGACACTCTGTGGAAACTCATGCGGCATTGTGGAATACTTGACAAAATAGTCAAGCTTGAGAAGGCCACCTGTCCTATGATGGAACAAACTGCCAAGTCTTCCATGAAGGACAACTCTCAGAACCATTCCAGGAACAGACAGGAGCACGACAAGGATGCTTGCTCTCAACTTTGCTCTTCATACTGGCAATTGACTGGATCATGAAAGAAGCCACCAGAGGCAAGCGGGGAAGGAATACATTGGACCTCTTGGGGCAGCTGGACGACCTGGACTTTGCCGATAACCTTGCACTGCTCTCTCACACACATGCTCAGCGGAGGCAAAAAAAAGACCAAGGAGCTCAACAGCCTACTAGATATAGATCTAAATCTAGATCTAGACTCTAGATCTATGTTTTCTCATGCCCATTACTACTCTAATACTTCTACTATTAACTAGATTTAGATCTAGATCTAGATCTAGTACTCATCAAGTATCGAGGCAAGGTCACTGATCAGGATTTAATTTGCCAACGTAGAATTCCTAGCTTTCTAGATCTAGATCTAGATTCTAGACCTAGATCTAGATATCTAGATCTAGATTTCTAGGTTCTAAATATGTTTTTTTGAAATTTATTAAGACAAATTATTTTAATTTTAAAAATTTAATTCAACCCACCGGAGTTCCACCAATCTTGTTGACATCCCAGCTCACTGTGTCAGACGCTCCGATTATCTGATCCACTAATCCAATTAATACTGACATAGTTAATACAGTGACTGAATCAACGGGAGGACTTCCGAATCAACTAAGACAGAGGACTGCTGTTGCTTCGAACTGCTAGTGTGGGTTGTGGTTGTAGGCCTATGCGTACATTAGGCCAACCATGCTCAATGCTCATCCAGAAAAGAAAACGAAATCGAAACAGGAAGTTCAACAACGTCCAGAAATTATTTTGTTCTCTAAAATAGAAGATTCAGAACGGAAGTGCTACCATAGTATCATGGCTGCCGCTGTTTACATTCGATAAACTTCTCATTTTGCCCGATCATTGCTGAGATAAAATTGTGCTCAGTGTTTTTCGTACTCTTTGGTATGAACTAATTAGGGTGAAGAGAATACCACTGACTTTATCAAAGATACATCTGAACAATGGCAGCTAGTCACGCTCAAATAGAAGATCTGAATGCCTCAGCTGTAGCCGGTCCTGAGGATGTTTTTGACGATGTTGAGATGGCTTCAACAGGCATTAATATGCTATTGAACAACGGATTTGATGAGGCGTTTGCTCTTTTTGACAAATACAAGTAAGAGGTTGATGAAAGTTGGATAAAAATTAAATAACTTGATTTGTTTCATGTAAATCTAACCCTCGGCACTCTTCGGGAGAAGTGGTCGGAACATGCGACTCTAAGCTAAACGCAGACCGGACTACGACTGGCTGAACGCCAACCTTTGACCCCTAAATACAACGGTACTCTTGGAATTCCTGGTTTCGGTCTCGCCCCTTTGACCGTCTTCTCACAGCGGGTTTAGTTTATTTAGTTTTAGTAGAGGTTTTACGTAGCGCTCATACTCATAGAGTAAGAAAAGGCCACCTCTATTCTCACTCGAAGTGAGAATAGTGTAGACGAATCTTGTGGCTATTCTCACCCGGTGCGCGTTCACCAAATTTTGCGTTCACCCTAAACCACAGAAATCTACACTGTGATAACAGAAAAATTGTACAATTCTGTGCCGTGAACAAACGTTCCATTACAACTGTAGCCTACTAAAAGCGTACAATTTTGTATGTGGGCAGTGGAGAGAGAGAGAGAAAGAGAGAGAGGAGTAGCGCGAGAATTTCCGGGCAAAACAAAATGGCGACCTGCGTAGTTCGGCTCGATTCGAAAAGTTAAATAGCCATAGCATCTTTGTAGACAACCAAATTAATTTACTTGTTTTGGTCAATTTGATCGTCCACATCGATAGATAGTATTCAGAAAGAGACAGAGAGAGAGAGAAGAGGGGAGGAGTTGATCTTGCGAGAACTTCCGGGCGGGTGAGAATAGCCACTTTCGTAAGAAAAAGAAGGAGGAGGAGGAGGAGGTTTTGGTGATGGAGGAGGAGAAATGAAGATGAAAAATAATAAAAGAAGAAAAGAAGAAGAATGAGGAGGAGGAAGAAGAAGGAGGAAGGGGGGAGGAGAGAGAAGAAGGAGGAGGAGGAATTTGAGGAGGGGGAGGAGAAGAAGATTTTTATAAGAGAAATAAAGGAAGGAGTAGTCTACTGTCTAGTCTAAGTGTAGGAACTTGGAGTAACTATTAATAGGAGAGGCCATGAGTCGCATAACGTGAAGCTGCTGCAGACGACGGTTGGCCATGTTTGTGAGATCAGCTCAGTTCTCTCAGTTGTAAACTTAGTGTCGACCGAATGGCAGTTTGCGTAGCGTTCGGGTCCGGTGGGCCTCTCATTCAAAGGTCCTGGGTTCAAATCCGAGTAGTGACGGAAACATTTTGTTCTCTAAAATTCTACTTTCTCTTTCGTCTGCTTGCGTCTCCACTTTCTGCTCCTACCTCCTCAGGGCTCCGGACTCTTTCTGCAGCCTTTCTACTGCTACTCCTTGGCTCCTTCTTTTACCTCTGTCTTTCAGCCACACCCCTGATCTTCTGGTAGGAAAGATCTACCCCTAGCCTTCTCGGACAAGGGCAAAAAAATATCGGAGGTCGCGTATATGCAAGTTGCGCAAATTAAAGGTCCCTTGGTGGTCTAAAATTGATAAGAGTACGGTAGGCTTCGGTCGCCACCCAGGCAAAATTCAAAATTTCCTACCAACTTAAAATGTTTAATGTGTCCCTCACACTCATATGACTTTATGCAGTTGCGAGTGCCGTAAAACACTTATAAAAGGCCTACGAAAAATGTTTTTAAGAATATCAGTCTCTGGCAATGGCACTGAACTTGATGACGAAGTGCCTTCTGATTTGGCGTAAATGCATCTCACAGTAAAAACAGAATGAAAAAAGATTGCAGAAAATTCAGTTTGCCATGATGATAACTGCACGTATGTGCCTAGATCTAGTCTGGCATACTTGTCAATTTGCTCTGCATGTTGCTTGTTGCTGGTTTTGTGTTGTTAAGGTTGACAAAGCATTTGAAAATGTGAAACCTGCATCGGTGCCTTTGTTGACTGCAGTGGGTCAAATGTAACTTCCTTGCTGTTTTTGAAGTCTCATCGGAGGTTCGACAGTGCCTTCAAAGAATGTCATTGAAAAGTGTGTTTGGTGTGTGAATAACATTTTCGATGCCATGTGTCGTCTGTCTGTGCAGGGGGTGTGACATTGTCAAGAGAGAAATGTCACAAATTAATTCAATCTGTTTTGAAAATCTCCTTATATTATAAGCCTATCATTTCAAATTTTCTATTAATTTTTCAATACACTTAACAGTATTAAAAAAAATTTAGATAAAGTGTCTGGGTGTTTTAAAGGTGCCCCTCCCTCCTCGCTTTATTTGGGGGGGGGGGGGGAGGCTGTTTTATTCTTGTTTTTTTGTTGGGTTTTTTTGTGTGTGTGTGGGGGGGGGGGGGGGTAATTTCCACCATCATACTTCACTCTTATCTGCCTTGCCCTCTCCTTCCTCATTCTTCGCCCATCCCATCCCACCCTCACTACCATCTTTTGTGTAATCATTTTCAATTTTGTTAGAAATATATTTTGTTGTATGTTTAAGTCAAGAAGACTACGTTTGTGTAAAAATAATGTCAGTGATGACATCATTTTGCACTGATGAAGTTCTTTGACCGAAAAGTCTGCAAATTTTGTTATCCCGTTTATATTTTTGTTTTGATTCTTATTATAATCCCAATTTCTTCTCTAAAACAAGTAAAAAAAATTATCTTACCGTCACAATGTGTATACATAGTACATGTATTACCAAATGTTCGACTGAGTGAGCTGGTAATTTGATGCGAGTAAGATTTCTTACTGTCCTTATTATATTGTTACTATCAAGAAGTCTTCGTTTTTGTAAAAATAATGAAGTTCGACTACCAAAAACTCAGCAAATGTTATCATCCCGTTAAAAATTTGGTTTTGATCCTTATTATCCCAATTTCGTCTCTAAAACATGTAAAAAAAAAATTATCTTACCATCACAATGTGTATACATAGTACACGTATACTGTAAATATTCGACTAAATGAGCCGGTAATTTGATGCAACTAAGATTTCTTAACATCCTTATTACATTACAACTGTACGTGAGTGCTTATAATGCTGTAATTAACATTGACAAAGAAATTTCGAGAGACAATGGAGTCCGAGCAGCTTGTTTTGAAAGGAGATTACGCTGCATTGTTTTGAACTTACAAAGATGGCGGCAGGCCCGATAAGCTCCGCCCTTTCGGCTTCAACTTGGTTGGAACTGTTGAGCGGGCGACGCAACGTAAGGGCCTCTCCCTATATATAGTTACTCCAAGTGTAGGAATGCATGCATGTTACAAATTGGGGACTTTTTCGTTTGTTACCCCACCTTGGGAGAGAGAGAGAGAGTAGCCTATAGGCCTACTAAATGAATTCATGGTCAAAGGTTCTGCCTATCAGCCAATCGTAGCCCGGTTTGTATTACGCCCTGCGTGTAGTCGAATGTGTCGTCTGAAACAAAAACGGAAGTCGAGTGAAAAAGCTGGGACAAATTTATAGAAAAGGTCCAAACCCAATTTAGATCTAGATTATTTTTCAGCACTATTTTTATTATTTTAACGTTCTTTCGTGTGCTGAGAACAGTTTTGGCCCTAAAGGTATTTTTTAAAACTTTTCCTCTCTGTCTCACGCTTTTAGCTACCAGTTGTCGTTTTTCTACTAGATCTAGATTATAGATCTAGATCTAAATATAGAATCGCTGAACTCGAATATCAACTTCTTTTCCGTTGCAAATAAATAGTTTTTGAAATACCTGATTGTTCTTAAAAAAGAGATAGATATGTGCTTTGGACCAATTTGGAAGGGAGGGGGGGGGTTCCTGCCCCCCTGGGGTAAAAGAAAATCAGTTGGGGGGGGGGGGAGGGGGGAGGGTTACAGTTTTAACCCATAAGTTGATATTTTACAGTTCGATTTGAAATTTTCTTGAAAATAATTGATTTATGTTATATTGATCTGCAGTTTGACCCCTGAAGCAGTGCATCTCTGTGTGCGGGAGTGAAAGTAAAAATTTACCGCGCTAAAAACTGTCATCTGTCACAGACCATTTATGTCATGGTGGATACAGGCGCTCGTCAATTTTGGAGCATTTGGGGTTTATATTGGTATCATCTTAAAGCCTTATCATTTGCCTTCCTTTTGGTGAAAAAAAAAATCAATCTAGGTTTAGAAGTTGAAATATTTGCTATTGAAGGAGGTCAGAGTCGTCTGTTTTCAGAGGTAAAATTAGCAAGAAAATGAAATAGCCGCCAAAGTTTGGTAACTTCCATAGCCTGAGAGTCCTTGGAAATTGGAAATTTACATTTTTTGTGCCTTTAATTGTTTTTCACTTCAATCCACACAAAAATATGTTTTTAAATGGACATAAAAGGTGTTGAGTCAAAACAAGAAAATTAGAAAACAATTGCCCATCGGCTGAACTTTAATAAAGCCGATTTCTTGGATTTCATTATTTTGACGAGCGCTTTATTTCACCATGATGCCTCGCATCTTTTTTTTTATGCAACCTTCCGCACCCCCCTTTTTTTTTCTCGTGACTTCCGCTTTTGTTTCCGATTACAGTGTACATAATGTATAAATTTCCTTTGACTTTGAGTTAGGCCGGGACCACTTTTCCTGAAGAGAGCCTTTAACCTATCTGTATTACCTGTCCAGGGCAACAACGTCTTTGCACACCGGACAGTTCCATAAGTGCTCAGTTCCCCCCAGAACCAAAGCCCACTAGGTATCCATACTGATTGTTCCGGTGGCTGTCTGATTATGGCGACGTCTTTCCTTTCCAGATAATCGTTCCTTTCTTCCTTCTCCCCTCTCTATCCCCATTTCCCGCATCCTAATGATTGTGTGGTGTTCTGCTGTCTCCTTGTCTTCTTCATCCCGCAACTTTTTCTCCAGGGTCTTCAACACTTCTCCTTTGTCAAATTTCACCTCACCATCAACCACGGCACTGCCTGCCAGCCTATCAGCCTCCTCATTGCCTTTCACTCCAGAGTGCCCTGGACAGAATATCCACGTGATGGCTCTAAGTGATGAGTGTTGTATTGGGTTCATCCATT
This sequence comes from Aplysia californica, assembly GCF_000002075.1. Classification (NCBI taxonomy): domain Eukaryota; kingdom Metazoa; phylum Mollusca; class Gastropoda; order Aplysiida; family Aplysiidae; genus Aplysia; species Aplysia californica. The sequence goes on along the minus strand of NW_004797407.1, from coordinate 946,930 downwards.
CACTCCGAAGAAGCCCTTTCTCAACCCTTCGCAAGATGCTCTGGGAGTCCGTGACAATGATGAGATGAGTTGTTCTTGGTCTTGTATTATGAAGCCATCCAAGCGCCCTTGTTACGGCCTCAATCTCCATTTTCGTGCTTGAAGTTGTTCTTTCTATGGCACCTGACATGCCATGAACCTTTTTGCTCCCGCTGTACACCACAAAACCCCATCCACTTCTCTCACCCCTCCTGACTGATCCATCCGTATAGATCACTGGGTCCTCTGGCTTGGAATGCTCCTCAATTAATTGTTGTATATCATTGTCGTTAATGACAGCAGCACATTCCCGTTTTTCACGACCCATAGTGATGTGAACGTTGGCCAGGCTTCTGCAATCGGGGCTCAGTTCAAACCACTCCTTTCCACATCATATTTCATCGATGCCACAAACTTTCCTCAAGGAGTCTTCGGCTTCTGCCATCCATGAGCTGCCCCGTTTGATCCTGTTTCCTTTGATGCTGCCCCGGTTGTCATGCAAAGGGTGCTTCGGGTCTCCCAGGACATTCAAGTACAGCTTTGCCTGTGCCACCTTATGCCTCACTCTGATACTGGCCAGGTCAAGGATGTATCTCATACAGACAACATGGGTGTCCTTTAACCATCAGTAAAGACTAGATCTAGATATCTAATGGTTAGAGGTTACTCTGTGACTTTTGTGTGTGAATGAGACTTGGGCTTGGTTTTTGATGGAAAGTCTTGCGGTAAATTAATAGAATAGGGAGGATTAGTAAAATAGTGAGTTCTGTATTGAGCGACCAACACTATATTTAGTTGGAAGAGGCTAGCTGTAGACCTACTTAATGACGGCTAGACTGCCAGGCTAGCTGTACTTAATGACGGCTAGACGGCTAGGCTACCATACCTTATTCATAATATGATATTTGCACTGACCATTTGCCATTAATAGCAGTGCTAAATTGTAAATATACATTTACTAATGAGACCTGTTTTCTAATGCTAGTAGGGCCTAAGATAAGTACGGCTAGACTAGCAGGCTAATGACGGCTAGACGGCTAGGCTAGCCGTAATTATAACATGGCTAGACTGACATACAGAAACAATTGGCCTACTGAATGGTAAATAAATTTTTAGATTGCAGTACCTAAAGTATTTGTATATGAGACAAAACCAGGTGCCTTACTGAAAGTGCATGTCATTTTAAACCTGAATATTTACTAATGAGACCTGTGTACTCAACAGGTTTCTAATAGGGCTTAAAATAAGTACAGTTGTATTTCAGACGAAACTAAAAGGTGCCTTACTGACTTGCCATGCATGTATTTTAAACCTGAATAATTACTAGATCTAATGAGACCTATGTACTCAAGAGGTTTCAGTCAATAGGGCCAAACCTAGATCTAAGTACGACTAGACTGGCAGTCGTATTTAGTTTTAGTAGAGGTTTTACGGCGCTCACAATTCCAAAAGGTCTTATGAGGGCCGCCAACACTATAATAAATGGAATACATTTATGGTTAGAGATAAGCCTAGGGTTGAGTTAGGGTTAGATCTAGATATAGGTTCCTTCTTTATTGTCTTGTATTTAGGCCTATTGACTATTGAGTTGGATGCTCTTTGTAGTGTTATAAAAGTCCTTCTGAAAATAGGCCTTCTTTTTTACTGAAAATTTCAGTTGAAAATGTCAATTTCATTTTTTTGTTTTCGTGTTATGGGACCTATATTATATAATTATTATCTATCACTACCATTGCATTATTTAGGATGCATTTGTTGTTAAGACACAGGTAGACTGAACTGAGAGCTAAAATTATTTTTAGTGTATATATATGGGCAATTCTCCTGAAAACTTGAACTTTTCGTAACACGGGCATCAAATTTTAGAAGTCAACCAAATTGCTTGAAAATGTACTCAGTACACCTTTGACATGTCTAGTTTTGATCCCTTGAAGGCTGAAGCTAAAGCTTGTTTGGTTTCTTTGGAAACGGAAGTGAAGTTTAGACTATAGTGCGCTCCGGTCTTAAACGTTACAGGACACAACAATGCCGGTCAAAACATGAAATATAATAGAGTGAAAGAAAAATTAATTGCGCAAGCACAAAGTCCTTTATATTCATTGTTTGTTCACACAAATTTCAAACTATTTCTTAAAGAAGGAAATGCTTATCAAACAGTCATAATGATTTTAATGTTACCAGGCTAGAATTATTTTTCAAAAAGAAAACTATACTTTTATTTACAAAAATACTAATAAAAGTAAAACTTTAAACAAGTATTGCTATAAAACAGGAAATGTAATAGTGTAGTTTCAGCAAATATGAACAAAATCGATAAGTGTTTTTTGGCAGCAACAATAGCTAAATGTAGTAGTCTTAAACGTTACAGGACAAAAGATAAAAAAAGAAATGTACAGAATAAAGGACAATTTGTTTCTTAAAAATAATATGCACTCCTACTGAAAACTAAAATGAGTATTGAAATACTTCTTTGATGTTATCTGATATGTTTTTAGAGAAAAAGAGATATCAACTTATTGATTCATTGAGCATTTTATAGAGACTTCAAATTTACCCGACCAAAATCTTGTAGCAGTTACAAAGTGAAACATGAAATCCAAACTGAACTGAAATTAATTTTCCTAACAGTAGAAGCAGCAGCAGTAGCAGAAGCAGTAGTAGTAGTAGTAGTAGTAATAGTAGAAGCAGCAGTAGCAGCAGCAGCACAGGCAGCAGCAGCAGCAGCAGCAGCAGCAAGCAACAGTAGCAGAATGTCGAAAAGGGTATTCATATCGCCTTCATTATTGCTACTAACATTGTCAAAATACATCGTTATTGATGGCAGCAAACAGTGTTCTATCTTTCTCTTATTTCTTG
>NW_004797407.1:937932-943956 GCF_000002075.1 Aplysia californica | reverse complement strand
AAACAGTGTTCTATCTTTCTCTTATTTCTTGTGACATTATGATGATGTTCAATTCCCAAAATGTTTCCACGGCATGGTGATCATGTTGAAGATCATTTGAGACCACAACCATTTTGTGAGTCTTGTAGCATCCCATTTGGCACACTTTGGATGAATAGTTTATTTGTCCGTAGCTCGAACAGGAAGACCACTACTTCCCTAACAGCTCTTTATGATTTCAAGAACACGCAACCTTGCCATTGAACATGAAACAAGAAAATGGAATGTTTACTAGCTGCTGTTCAGAGTGCAGAACTGCACTCAGCTAGGATGATGAACATCATTATGTTTTTTTGCTGCTTTGTTGGGAAAGATTTTTCTGACGTGCAGCTTTCAAAGTTTGCGTTCGAGCTGCTTTGACTTTTGGAAGGACTTTCACAACTCTGCGGACAACTTGTTTGCAGGATATGAGTGTCTGTATGACACTTCCTCGAATATATATGGACCATTTTTTCTTCTTCTCTGCGTCTTCACACTTTTCCTTTTTTGAATGGTACCTTTCTCTAGCCTTAACGTTGTCTGCTCTTTCCTTCTGACTTGACCAGGATGCTGTTATCTATCTTGTGTCGCTTTTCCATTTCTTTCGTTAGTATCACTTGCCCAACAAACCTACCTGCTGCAACTTTGCTAGTGGTAGTGGAAACCAATGTGAGGTTTTTTCATTCTTGCTTTTCCTACATTTCTTAACTTGTTCGTCGGCCTTTGCCCTGTGATTTGCCACCTTCTTTTCCCAGCCGAACGTCTTCAGCTCTTTACGATTGCACATCGATGTTACCTTTGTTTACTTTAATCGGTCGTTGTATTCCTTAGTTGGCTCAGTGTTTAACTTTATTGTAATAACTGTGTATTTCTTTTCAAAATATCGGCACTTGAAAGCAATGCATTCAGAGATCTCTAGCGCAGAGCACGAACCTAGAGTACTGTAAAGTTGGAAAGAGAATGTGGGAGCGGGAGGGGTAGAAGAAAAAATTGTACTAATCAGTTTTGTCACTGAATTAAAAGAGATTAATCCGTGCTGTACTTGGTCGAAAATAAGATTGTGCTGCATTACTGTTTTGTATTCTTTTATTAAAGTAATTAGCAACAGAAAAAGTAGTCACAAATTTTTGTTTTGAAATGCATTATGAATAAAGTGAATATAAACTTAAAAAGATGTCATTCATCACTTATGTGGTCTTGCTTGTCTTATCATAGTCCACGACGATAAAATCGGCTACTATGTCCTAAAAATATTATTGGGACAACACTTGTTACCAAAACTGTGGTCAAAACGATTTAGCCCGTGTAACCATTAAGACCAATGTATAAACTTACTTTCCTCTTGTTAAAGCCAATATTAACTTTTGATGAAAACTAAGGGCAAAGCTACTATGTGGACAAAGCGAAGCAGCACGGGTGGGTCACTCAAATAAAACCAAAAGGAAAAACGGACTTTACTAGCCATACCAGGAACGGCACCAAGTGAGGAGATGCCAGGAGAAATTTCTGCCGACGTACTATCGCTTTCATCACTTGAAATGTACATGCGTGCACACGACACATTATTGACAGCATGCTTGACACTAGTAGATCTACATAATTTCAGTGGTGATAACAAGAAAGGAAAATTAGGAGAGTTAGTGAAAACTGTTTGTCAAAACAAAAATGAAAAATAAAAGCAAAGCACATAATGAATTTACTTTTATTCAAAGAAAAACATAGAATTGGCCTCTTTTCAATCAATTTGTTGACCTAGATCTACCTGTCCGTCGGTTCTCTATAACGTTCCCTTCTCAGTAGTCCTTCAGGTGAGTTTAACCATGAACATTTCAAGCAGAGAGAATAAGGAATCACGACTCATTCAAACGGAATCTACCTATCTGCTTTTGTCGTCTAGCAAATTTCTCTTCAAGGGGTGAATTTCACCAAACTAATGACGCATTTAATTAATCGGGTTCGCCTACTCCTTTCTTTCTTTTTTCTTTGTAGTTACCTCATCGATCAGGAGAAAAGGCGCCAATATTTTTCTGTTCATTTTCAACTGAAACTAAAATTGACATGGAAAATCCCATACCACGTCGCATCACTTGCATCGCCCTCTTTGCCTTGTTCCCGGAGTTTACGCTTCGTTTTGCCCCACCAAGCCTACAGTATGACATTACCCAAAATATACTTTGTATTTCCTTGACACATGGGTCCAAACTCATCCGTTTCCTTGAGGGACTCTTAGATTTCATCAAAGAATCACACATCTTGCAGTCATATAACAAAGAAAGCAAATTTTAAGGCACTTCAAGGCTTAGTCATTACTTACATCTTAATCGTTAAACCCCTAAATTTGCGTGACGAAGTCATTCATATTCACTTTCTATAGACTCTGTTGTCTTGCTGGGGAATAGATGAAAGCCAAGTTGATTGGAAATCAGTGCATTTGACATAAAAATACCAAACTAAAATTTCGAGCAACTTCCGGCGGAAGTAAATACGCAGATCTTAATCATTAAAACGTGACAAAAATTCACTGACGCAACTATTTACCACCAAAAATTCGTAATCGCTGTAGCAATTTTGTTCTTGGTAGATGAAATGACAAAAGTGATCGTATTTCTCATTCTACAATGAAAAATTACTCTTTTTGAAAGATCGATTGGACTGAAGATAGGGTTACTGTTTTTTACCATTTTATGGACGAGACGTTTAGCATTTAAGACCGAATTTTATGTCCTTTGTATGAAGAAATGGGCCGTTATAAGCATATATTTGTTGGTTACCCTGAAAGTTCTACTTAAGATCAGTACAAGTATTAAACCCTTAATTACGACAATGAGATGCAGACAAATCTTAGAAAAATCTTAGGATGAAAACTGTCTCTGGTGAATGTTACGTTTTCATACCTAAAAAATGCTGAATTTTTAACAAAAAAGCCCCACACTGTTTCAGAATATCGTTTTATTGGATATTTTCTGCCTAGTCCAGGTTCGGCAACCTTTTCACCACCGGCTAAGCTCATCTTAACTATGATTTCAAATAAATACAGATTTTTATGTTGTGTGTGGTAAAGGGTATGTGCAAGTTCAAGTTTTCAGGAAAATTGCCCATATACAAAAATCATGCGCTAATACAAAAAGAAGGGATATGTCTATTTTTAGCGAAAACCCCAGAAAACTCCCGAAACCCATGAAATACGGAAAACCCCCCCCATAAATAATATGAATATATCTATTTGGCATTCATCACCTCATGTGACTGTATAAAAACGAATGTTACTGTATAAAAAACAAATGTCAAGAAGAGCTTTTTTGTGTTGCAGAACTCTGCGTTTATTTGTCATCAATGTGTTCACTTTCACTAAAGAAACACCCATATACACACACACATCACGACACGGTGGACTCGGGTGCTCGTCAATATTTGGGCATATAAAAAATAATATATTGTGGTCTTAAAACTTATTTATTTGTCCTTCTTTCAGGGAAAAAAATACCCATGTATTTTGAATATAAGTCGATATGCGATTGAAGGAGGTGAGGGTAACCAGTTTTCTAAGGTAAAATTTTGCAAGAAAATTGCTGCCAAAATTTGGCAAACACAAGCTATAGAGTTTAAAATCTGAAAATTTACATATTTTGTGCCATTAATCAGCGTTTTGCAGTAAACTTCGCATGGAAATGTATTTTTTTATACGGACATAAAAGGTGTTGAGCCAAACAAAAATTTGACAAAAATTGCCAAACTGGAGGAAACACACGTTTCTCTGATTTCGTCATTTTTACGAACGCCTGATTTCACCGCGCTGCCTCACATATTTTATATATATCTATATCTATCTATTTAAAAAACTTACTGGTGAATCTGGCTTAAAGGCAGGTGGAGCGTTCTATGGAATTGCTTCCGCAGTTTCTGCTGAAAATTGCACAGAGATTAAGACATTGCTACAATGTGAAATGATTGAGAAATGCAGGGTACCCAACAGGGATCTCTTGACTTCTAGCCCGTTATATACTATCGCCTCATCACTGAACTGTGAACCTGAATTCACAAGTCAGTAGGCTATGCATGCACTGGTAATGAGTTTTCAGTATTTTTTAGGGTTTTCGGTATTCTAAGGCGTTTTCGGGGGGAGGGGGGGGGGGGAGGGGGGGGGAGTATTAGGGGTTTTTTGAGAGTTTTCGGGGGTTTTCGGAAAAATGTCAAACCCAACAAGAAGAACTTTTTCTTGGCAAGCACATTGTCGAAGATGGGTCGAAAAGAAAAGTGCTTGTCTTAGACAGGTTGACATCTTGTACAGGTGCTCATTAGATTCGGTTTGACTGTTTGTATAATATAAATAATGATTAGTTCTGTGACTCTCTGCCTTTCCTCTAACTCTGGCTTCTGGCATTTAACATGTGGCTCAGCATCAAGTTTTTTTAGTTTTGGTGACTTGAGTGTTTAGTCTAAAATAAAAGGTAAAGAAAGGTAAGTGGTGCTGACTATGGGGATAAGATAGGGACAGGGCAGTCTTGGTGTTTCATGAAATATTGGATGAGCTAGGATTGAATGAATGTATGAATGTATTTGTTAAATTTGTCCCTTTTTTCTTTGAAAACCAGAAATGAAAGTCCACTCATGCACTCAGGATACAGTTTTGTTTTCTTCATGGTGAGCTTTTTGTTGCATTACTTATTTTTTACCTCTGGAGTGTGTTACAGCTGATAATGATAAAATATAAAAATGTGGTTCTGACACCTGTTTGTCTTTCTACTCTGGGTTATTGAATATTGAAACATAACCTGACAGGTATTTCTATATATATTTAAAAAGTGTACGTTATATACATCGTATCCTTCACGTACAGAATTAAACCTTTTAAAAAGCTTGTTGTTCTAGACCAGGAAATTCTATATTTATATACACTCTTATCCTCCTCCCCCCCACCCAAACACTCATACACACAACCTGTGTCTTTCGTGGTTCATTGTGTATTTTCGGTTTGTTTTGATGCAGCAAGCCTTGATGTCTTTTGAGGAAGACAAATTGGCAGAGGCCCTCAAAGTGCTGCAAGAAACTGAAAAGAAATGTTCTACCAGTGACGGTTTTGTCAAGTCTTTCCGGAAAAAGTTTTCCAAAAAGAAGAAAGTGAGTACTGCTGGGGTGGGATTAGGAGGGGGCGGTTAGGGGTATGTAGTTTAGGACATTTTTATTTGAAGAGAAACATACCCATTAATGACCTAGCATTAATATCATCAGAGACAGTTTACATTAATGCGTAAACAAGTTTTTTTACTCATGCACTATATTTTTTCTTTTTTCTTTAAAAACAATTTTTTTTTTTTTTTTAAATGTTATTATTTTTTTAAAAGAATTTATTAATTAATGGTTATTGCAATATTTGCTTGACTTATAGAAAAAAGTATGAAAGTTCACATTTTTATTTGCTTTTATTTGCTTGTATTTGCATTACACATTTATTTACCATAGTTTGTCTGTTACTAAGATTTTTGTTCCTCAAACTACTGTTTTTTAAAGGATTCTCTAGAAAACTCCTATTTTTCGTCATGGAGTTGTAGGCTGGTCTGCAATTGTAGTACAAACAGATATTTCTGACAAATGAAAAAAAATAAAAATTGCAGCCAAAAATAATAACAATATTTTAAGTGATGAAGTATTTTTTGTGTGTAATTCCTCTTCGCCATGCCCCCAGAGTTCGGAAGAAGCGTGGATGACAGAAGAACGAATCACCAACCAGGTCATAGTTGCCGACTGTGTGCTGTACCAGGCCGTCCTCGTCTTCACCAACCAGGACATTCCCAGCTACGTAAAAGGAGGCTGGCTGCTCCGCAAGGCCTGGAAGATCTACGAGAAACTGCACAGGTAAGACGTAAGGGGGAATATGCAGGCAAAATTGTTGTCTTGGAAAGCTGCCTATTGTCAAGGAGACAGGTGGTTATCTTAGACAGGTGGCTATCTTAGACTGGTAGTTGTCTTGGATTGTGTCATTATGATTCAGAAAAACCTTGCGCGGGG
>NW_004797407.1:928975-937832 GCF_000002075.1 Aplysia californica | reverse complement strand
TATATATATATATACTATTGAAAAATCTCCTTGAAAACCCCTTGAATTTTGCCAAATTGGACATGAACAAAGTTTTTGTTGGAAAATCAGAACAACAGTTCCTTTCAGACTAGTGTAGTAGGCCTATAATAAATAAGCTGTCTGCATGAATTTCTTGACCAAAGGCCAAATCCCTTAAATTTTAAAAATTCCCTCTTGAAACCTCCTTGAATTTGGTGGAAAGTTCATGGCAGGGACCCTGTTTCATATTCTGTGCGCTTCACAACTGTACGCTGTTTTCATCTCCTCACCAGAGAAGTGACGCAGCTCATGGATTCCATCAGCCAGAATAAGATTGCCAAAATGCGCCAGTCGTTCTCCTCCTCGGTGGACCCAGTTGGCGCGTCTTCCAACGTGTCAGTCCAGCCCAGCACAGATGCTCTCGGTTCAAGCAAGCAGGATCAGCACAACGGCAGCGCTGTGGACGGTGGTGGTGGCGGGGCAGGAGATGGGGAGCTGTCGGCAGAGGTCCTGTCGAGACTTCTCGGCGCTGTCAACTTTGGCTACGGAACCTTCCAGTTGTGTATTTCTATGGTACCCCCGAAGATTCTCAAGCTCATAGAGTTTTTGGGATTCGAAGGAGATAGAGAGGTGGGTCAACGGTTGTGTTTATGTTATATGGTTGTTTTTATAGACAAGCGGGCTAGCCCAGGTTTCAGGAATTTCCAGAATTCTTGACCTACACCAAAAGTGGGCATTGCCCTACCTATAGGGAGAAGTTTGGTTCGTTGATGTGTCTATTTGTTTGGTTAAAGAGACTACTCTCCTTGTCTTTTAAAGAAACTGAACTAGGGTCCAAAAACTTTACCTTCGATTTTCTCAAAACTGCATTTTTTGGGATAGCTCCCTTGTGCTTAAAAGCAACCATATCTGTTGTAATTGTTGTTGTTGTTTTTGTTGATACAGAGAGGTAGGACAATGGTTTTTGGTGTTGTTGTTGTTATTGAAGTCATAGAGACGTTCATATGACTCAATGCAGTTGAGAGCTCCTTTATTGGTTTAATTGTCTTTCTATACACGTTAAGCGTTGGAGTCTCTTGTTATTGCTATTATAGTTGTTGCTGTTGTTAATTATGAATTGAGTCCCTTATTGTTGTTGTTGTTTATGTTGAGAAATTGATTCATTTGTTGTCGGTGCTGACAAATAGACTTTTTAAAAATTGGATTCTGTTTTATTGTGGAGAGAACTTTTGTCATTTTGTCTAACTTTTTCCCTGTATGCCCCATTCTCCCTACCTTCCTCCTTCCTCCTATCCCTCCATCTTCTTTTCCCCACCTTTTCCCCCACTCCTTCTGCCTTGTCCCCTTCCTTCTCTGTTCCCCCTTCCCCATTTTCATCCCGCTTCCCTCCTCCCTTTCTTATTCCTCAAACTCAAACCTTTTCCTTCCCCTTCCCGTTTCCCTGTTCCCCACCCTCCCCTTCCTCCCTCCTCCTCTTCTTCCCACACCCACCCACCCTCCCACAGGTTGGTCTCACGTGTCTCGTGTTCACAAGTCACAGCCGGGACATGAAGGCGCCTCTAGCCACCCTGGCCCTTCTTTGGTACCATACAGTCCTCAGGCCTTTCTTTGCCCTGGACGGAGCCAACCACTTTCAGGCTGGTAAGTTGTCTGGTTAGGGTTAGTCAGCTTTTGGTAAGTGTTTGATAATGTTGTTCGGATTTCTTTTATGACTTAAAAATGTTTTTCCAAAGGGGCTTTTTATGATTTCCTCTCCAACGGTCTGTAAATTTACGGGGCTTTTTATATTTTTAATTTCTGATGGTTAATCATCTTTCCATAAGTGTTGAGTGTTATGATTTCACGACGTAATAATATTTCTGTAGTTAAACTTGCTTTTTATGATTTTTTTTTTCAATAGTTAATTGTAGTTTCATAAGTATTTGGTGTTGTTCTGACATTTTATCTGACAGTAAAAAAAATGTTTCCTTAGTTCAAGTGGCTTCCTATGATTTATGATTTCTTTTCTGGTAGTTTCTTGGCAGGAAATTATGGGATTTTTGTTTTGTTTTACATTGTTTCCCCCCCCACCACCAGGAACCAAAGAGGCGGAGACCATCATCAAAGAGAAGGAAGGGGAATTCCCCAACTCTTCACTCTTCTTGTTCTTTCAGGGGAGAATACACAGATTGGAGGTGAGTGGGGAGGAAGGGGGGGATACGCAGACTGAAGATAAGAGGGAAGGGGGGAAAGGAAGGGTGAGGAGGGAGGGAGGGAGGGGGGGTGTAAGTGAGTAAAGGGGAATGAGGGAGGGAGGGAGGGGGGTGCTTTTTGTGGGTGGTTTGCAAGTGATCTGCTGTAGTTTGCTCCTTCTTTCCTATCAAACATATATCGTCTTTATCTCTGTTCCTTCCATTCTTTGTATTTTACTTTCAAAAACACCTCTAATCTTTGGCATGTATATGACCAGTTTGTGTTGCAAGTGCCAGAAAAATTTCTTTCTAAAGACTGATTTTATTTCTTTTTGCACCAAGCTTTTTTGAGCAGGTGGTTGGAGGGCACCACTGGTAAATCCTACTTTTTCGCTTTCCTTCTGTTGTTTCTGTCTCTCAGTCTTACTTTTCCCCAGCACTTAACAGCCATTATTTTGTCGATGTGCTTCACTGTGCGCTGACAAACAAACAAAGCTTTCTTGTCTTCCTCACTTCCTTTTTTTTTTCACTAAATAACCATTATCCTTTCCCTTTCCTCGCAAATTGTAAGATCATGCAGCAGCAGATATGTACCTCCAAAAACAAAGAAAGAAAGATATAAGAGAAGTTTTTTACCATCTAGCATAAAGCTATTGTAAGAATTAGCATAGATGTGTATTGCGCTTTAGAGTATGTATCTATATAACTCTAAAGGTCTTTTAATTAAATTCCTGCATGTGGTTGAATGATGCATTTGATGTGAATGTACCTTTTTGTCAGCTTTACTTCTTTTTTCATATTGAATTTTAATGAGAGTAATGTATAATTAAAAATTTTTATGTATGCCTGCATGTGTTTTTTACGGTCCTGTACAGCCAAGAAAAATTTCCCTCTGAGATGATAAATTATTATCTTATCTTATCTAATCTTATCATGCTGATGCATTCCTAATGTGTAATTTATGCTCTAACAAAAAAGCAAATAAACTGATCTTTCTTGTCTTCCTCGCTGTTCTGTGTTAGTTACAATCATGTAATTGAAATTTCTCTTTTGATTTCTGGTTTTGTCGGAGCAGAAAGAGAATGATATGTCCCTTACGCTGTACAACCGGGCGCTAGAGGAGGCTAAAGGACAGCGGGAGATTGAGCTCATGTGTCTCTATGAGATCAGTAAGTGTGTTTTACCACTGAGATAGAACTGATGTTTCTGTGTGTGTGTGTGTGTGTGTGTCTGTGTGTGTGTGAGAGAAAGAGAGAGAGAGAGAGAGAGAGAGAGAGAGAGAGAGAGAGAGAGAGAGAGATAGATAGAGGTCTGTAAGTGTTCTTTTGCACCAAGATAGTACTAATATGTCTGTTTATCACTATATTATGTGTCTGTATGTGAGATCAGTAAGTGTATTTTTGCACTGAGATGAAATGTATTTGAGATCCTACCTACCCAACGGTTGTTAAGTGGTGTCGAAAATGTGAACATGTCTGTCAACATATCAATTTTTCAGTCTACCAATCTATCAGTTTCTCAATCTATCTCTATCAGTCTGTCACTCTATCAATTTGTCAGTCTGTCAGCCTGTTAGTCTATCTGTTTATCAGCCTGTGTTACCTCCACATTCGTGGATGGTTGAAGGGTGCTCTGGTGTGGTTTGCTCCTTCTTTCCTATCAAACATCTATCGTCCTGATCTCTACTCCTTCTTTCTTGTGTTTGTTACTCGCTTGTAAGACCTCAAATCTCCAACCCTTATATGATTTTATTGTGTTGCAAGTACCATAAAACTCTTACCTCTTACTAAAACTAAAATAACCCAAAAAACTCCCCGTTCTCTCCACAGGCTGGTGTCACATGCTCAAACTGAACTGGGACGCCAGTCAGGACGGCTTTGCCAGGTAGGTGCACACTTGTTGTCGTGTTTGTAATATATCTTTGTTATTATTGTTTTTGTTGGTGGTGGTGTTATACGGGATGCCCACTTCGAATGGAATCGGCGGATCAGGCTGATCGTCCGACTCGGTCGCCTCAAAAACAAACGTGTTTGCTTTCTGTTTCAGGCGACCGAGTCAGGCGATCGGCCTGATCCCGCCATAATGGGCACCCTGTTTTAGCAGTACTATTGTTATCATTAGTGTTGTTACTGTTAGTAGTAGTAATAGTAGTAGTACTATTGTTGTTGGTAATTTTTGTTGTTATTGGTGTTAGTTGTGCTTTTTATTACTATTGTTAGCCGTAGCAGTAGTAGTAACTGCATTATCCTATCAAACATCTATTGTCCTTTTCTCTCCTCCTTCCTTTCTTTGCATATCACTCTCAAGAAGCACCTCTAGTTTTCGGCACTAATAATATGACCTGTTTATGTTTTAAGTGCCATAAAACTCTTACTTTAAAAAAAGGGGGAAAATATCAGATAAATTAATATGTTTGCACTTGTTGTTCTTGTATTTTCAGATTACAGAAGGAGTCGAAATGGTCGCAGGCTTACTACACATACCTGGTGGGAGGTAAGCTTGTACAGGGTTTCCCTGAAGGCTGGGTACATCTGGTTACTTGTATTGTAGCAAATTCTCCACTGATTCAATATACAGCCGAAAGTGATTTAAAACGCCCACCTGTCCAAGACAGTCTCCCCCTACAAACAACTACTTCTCTCTTCGCCCGTTTCGTATTTTGTATTTTATAATTCAGCTTGTCAAGCTCTACCGAATTTTACAGGAAGTGTACTGGATTTGGCATTCGTAAATTTGAAAAGATGTATCGTACAATACCTCAAAAACCGGTCCCACTAGTTGTGATTTTGTCCATTGGTACGTAATCAGATGTTATAACAATAAATTTCCCTGATTGGGATTTTTAAAAGTTAGCAAGCCTGATAATGACACTGCTCAAGAATTCCTTCAGTCTAAGACAACCTTTTTTGTCCTCGTCAATGGGTCACCGCTTTGGTATATTTTGACTGTGTGTAGCAATGTCCCTGGATATGTGGCAATGTTTTAGGATATGTGGCAGTCTGTTAATCTTGTTATATTATTTCAATGGGCTTGTCTTTACTCTAATACGGGGTGCCCACTACAGATGGGATCGACGCCGATCGCCTGACTCGATCACCTCAAAAACAAACGTGTTTTTTTTTCAGTTTCAGGCGATCTAGTCAGGCGATCGGCCCCATCCAGCCGTAGTGGGCACCCTGTATTACAAAACAAACCAACCCAATGTGTCATAAGACACTGGAATTAGGTGCTCGTCAGTTTTTTGGAATATGGAGTTTTTGGTACCATCTTAAAAGCTTGTTCATTTGCCTTGCTTTTTATGGAAAAATTACGTGTCTATCTTTTAGTCAAGATATTTATAATTGAAGAAGGTGGGGTGTGCCTGGTTTCAAATGTAAAATTATAATCGAGAAAATGGCTGCCAAAGTTTGGTGAACTCCAAAGCTTGAGCTTTTTTAGAAAACTGCAAATTTACAGTTTTTGTGCCTTTCATTAACTGTTTTTCAGTAAAGTCCACACTGAAATTATTAGTAAATGGACATAAAAGGTGTTGTGCCAGAAAAAAAATAATTTGAATAAGAATTGCTCTAGAGGTGGAAAATATGTTGGTTTCTTTGATTTCATTACTTTGATGTGTGCGTGATTTCGCCACAATGTGCTTCAAATATATTGTGTGAGTGGCTTGCCATTATTTGTTTGTGTTTCAGTGTGTCTGTAGGTGTATTCTGTGGTATGTCTGCAATACGAATACCATGACATCATAATTTTGTTCTGTTTCAGTGTGCCTGGGTTCCCGTGGAGAGGTGGAGGGAGCTAATGACATGTTCAGCAAAGTTCCTGGCCTCATTAAACGCAAGAACAACCAAATAGAGGCTTTTGTGCTGAAGAGGGTAAGACATTACATTGAGAGGGAAAGGGGGAGGGGGAAAGATGAAGGAATAGAGAGAAAGAGAGATATTAAGAGAAAGAGACAGACAGACAAACAGAAAGATGTGGCAGAGAGAGGGGGGGGTGGGTGGGAGAGAGGAGAGAAAAGATGGAGAGATTGAGAAGAGAGAGGGGAGTGAAGGAGAGGAGAGAAGAGTCAAGGAACAGGGAGGAAGAGGTGTAAGGAAGAGGAAGAGGGAAGGGGAAGAGAAGAGTTAGAGTGAGAAAGGAAAGAAAGAATGGGGAGTTAATTATAAGGAAAAGCCAGGCATAAGAGAAGAGAAATCTTTGTTTATTTGTCTGTTCATTTGTTTCCTGTGGCAGGCCGAGAAGTTCAAACGTCAGAGACCCACCCAGGAGCACTGTCGTCTTCTCACCTTGGAGATGATCTTTTTATGGCACGCCCTGCCCACCTGCACCCCAGAAGAGCTCAAGCCTTTATTGGACGGTCAGTAACTGGTCACTGATCTAAACACATGTGTTTGCAGACCTGCTAAGTATTGTGATAGAATGAGAGCGTTCCAGCTTTTTTTTCCCTCTTGAAAAACCCTAATCAAATTTCCATAAAATCCTTTTTTTTTCTCTTGAATTACGTTTTTATCAGTCATCCACAACTTATTATAAATGGTGCGAAATACTCATTTTTTTTGGCGTTTGTTATGGGTGGATTTACTTTACATATTTATTTGCTACTTTTGGTGTATAGCATTATCTCAACCCACTGGAGCTCTGAAGACTCAATTTTCCCCTCCAAACTCGGATTTATAGGAAGGATTCTGAGGGGAAAACTTATTTATTTTGGTCATGGAGAGGTACCCAGGCCTGTGTTTGTTTAGGCCTTATGTGGAGTCAATGGTCACTGATTTAGTTTACATAGATTTTACAGAACGATAATTGAGAAGTTTTTTGTTGTTGTTTTTTAATTGAAAGCTTTGTGGGTGCTTATACATCCCTACTGACACACTTTAGATCATGGCGTAGCGGCCTTCCGGCCCTGCCTGTCAGGGCCAACTCGGGGTGAGAGGGATACAACATCCCTGCAGGAAGCTCAAGATACCCGATAAAAATGTTCTCTCCACTTTGGGATCGAACGTAAGTCTCCTGCATGCGACAATGAAGGGCGTAACCACTGCACCACAGATGACGGTATTTAGAGCAGTGTGTTTATGTCCACTTTTTTCAAATGTTGGCAGAGCGATATTGTGTTGGTTTATTTTATTTAGATGGTACAGAGAAGCCAGCATTATGGATCAAACCAGAAATTGGGATTTCTAAAATTGTTCGGATTTTGTTGTGCTCCTTCTTATGTAATATATTTGTTTTTATCTTTTAGTTTCATTTTTCCTGTCTTTTTGCATTTAGTCTTGATACAAGATGCATTGGAGAATATGCTCTGTAATAAATTTAGAGTCTTCGCGTGCATGTTTCAATGGGGCTGATAAAATTCCAGATTTTTGGATTATTAAGTTTAGAAAAAATTGGGAGTAGTCAGTTGGTGCCTCTGATGTTACGAGAACTGTATGTTTGTAGCTGTGATACTGTGATCCTGCCATTGTTAATCTTTTTTTCTCGCTCCTTCTCCTCTCTCCTCACTCTTCTCCCTCCCTATCCCCTTCCCTCAATCCCCTCGCCTCCCCCCCTTCTAACCTCTGCATCTCTTTCCCTCCCCCAAACCATCTTGTCCCAATCCTACATTCCTGTCCTTTCGATAAAGCAATAACAGTATGTTGAGTATTCTGGCGGAAATTGAAAATTTTGCCTGGAGAAAAAAATATAAAATCAAATTCTCTGACCTATTGAAAAGATTTGGCCAGGGTTTATGTTCTATCACATGTGCAATGTGGTTGTATTATTTGCTTAAATTTCTTTTTCTTCTCTCATGGTGTATAGTGTCTTCTTCAAATTTAATTTACATGCTTTCGTTTTACAATCATTTTTACTAGTGTCGAATTATGTAATTAACAATTCCAAAATCTAACGAACATTTTTTAGCCTCTACGCTCCTTTTACTGTCAGTGTGCTAGGAACTAATGTGAAAATAACCAACTTGTGTCCCGCGGACTCGTTACCTATCCTGCGGTTGGAAGCGCGGTTAAACTTTTGCCAAACCAAAATGAGTGTTCTGTCACATCGTATGTTATTCGAAGACCTCAAGCAACAATGCCCCATCTGCCTCCCAACCTCCTTTTTATCTCATGCTGCTTTTCAATTCCTATCTGTACTTATTTTTCCTTTCCTTCAAACACAAAAACTTGATTTGAGACATATCTTAATTGTAGTTTGTTTTTTTTTGCTGATGTTATTGTCAATCACGTCAATTTTTATTAATTAAAAATATTGCATAACCACATTTGACTGCGGCACGATCTGTAACTTTGTTGTACATTGACATAGCAAAAGTCTAATGAGAGCTTTAAGAACGCCCCCTGACTCACCCACTAAAAATATTTTCACTTGTGCATTGGGCCGGAAACTTGAGGGTCACGGAGCTAGACGATCATGGGGGGTGAAATGAATACAAAATGTAAAATATTAATTAGTGCCATTGTATAATTGTGGCAAAAATGCACCATCCGGAAGCATCCTTGTGCAAGGCTCCTCGAGCGACATGGATACCTTCAGAATACAGAAGCACCTTAAAAGTAACCTAACAAACTGCTTATACTACCTATTGGCTCCAAATGTAGGGGGTCTGGGAAATGCTTCAACCCGAAGATCAAGTGGACTTTGCTCAAATCGCCATAGAAATTACTGATGTGGTCTCTTTTAGATCCCCCCCC
>NW_004797407.1:922620-928491 GCF_000002075.1 Aplysia californica | reverse complement strand
GCTGGTGAAAGGGCCCAGTCGCAAGTGAGTTAATGTTACATCTGACGCTTGGCAATCCCTATCTCCGTCAATCAAAAATATCTTGATTTCTTTTCAAGATGGGTATTTTTTTACACAAAAAGCAAAACAAAGGAAGAAGCTTTGAGATGCCATCTATAACATGTTATATAAACCCCAATATTGACAAGTGCGTGACTGCACCGTGTCAGGACTAATATGCTTTTTTAATGACCAAAATGTAAATTTAAAAGAATACCAGCATTGTAGCTGTGATGTTTACTGTCTTAGTCAGGTTTGTGATTTGGGGAAAAATTATACTTGTACTTGTCTAAATTATCTGTGTTTGAGTATTCACCAGTATCTGTGGTATAGCGGTTAATATGAATGTAATTGTGTCAGTGTGCTTCTCTTTACTCAAACTCAAAACTGTAGCAAAGTGGGTGGTTGGCGGGTGCTCTGGTGTGGTTTGCTCCTTCTTTCCTATCAAACATCTATCGTCTTTATCTCTCATTCTTTTTTATGTTTGTTACTCTCTTGTAACACCTCTAATCTTTAGCACTTATGTGACCTTATTGTGTTGCAAGTGCCTTTAAACTCTTACTAAAACTAAAACAAAACTGTAGCAGTTACATACTTAACCGTTGTATGCGCATGATGTGAGTTCAGTTCCAGTGAGGGGACAATTTTTATTGAGTATCTTCGTCTGTCTGCAAGGACATTGTATCCCTCCAGAAATGAATGGTACATGTTAAAGTCAGGTGTGTGATTTGGGTCGAAGGATATGTGTATGTATCTAAATTATTGTTTGTAATAAAATGTGTGTGTGTGTGCATGTATTCATGTGTCGGTGTGTTTGTGTTGTCCCCAGTGCCTAAAGGAGGCCTTAGCCAGACACCAAGGCAAGAAGGACGACATGTTTATCCCAGCCTTCACCCTCTTCGAGCTGGCTTCTATATACATGAAAAATCCACAGGTATGTTCCTTCACAGGAGGAGCGACCCTCGAGGTCATTTTTTTTCTATATTTGTTACCCGAGATCAAATCTAAGTACACGTATAAGTTAGGTATAGAAAAATCTCTTAACCAGTCCCTATCGTTGTAACAGAGTATTTTTCAATTAATGGAAAAGAAAAAAAAGTATGATAATTTTCCCAATGTAAATAAACCTTTTCTAAATTTTGCTGGCGTTATCGTTTGCCAATGGAAAAGTGGTGTTTTTTTTCGCAAATATCGCTCTGTTACATTAATGGCAGCCTTGCCATCTATCTTTCCTGATAGTTTCATGTCAAAAGGAGAAAAACTAAAGAAGGAGTAGGGGGAAGATTGAAAGAAAAGACAATTTAATCAAAACGACAATTGTGAAATTTCACTACATTTTAAACTCCCCTCCCCCCCTCATGTTTTCAAAGGCAATATACGACGAGAATAAAGATGTTCTCAGTTGTCTCCTTGCTTTTTTTAGACTAAGAAATGGCTGACCTTAAAAAATCAACCAACATATCAATTTGCATAGTTTGACCCAAAGCAGCCAAATTGAGGGTCGCTCCTCCAGTTAAAATTTGTTTGTTTTTTTGGTGTCTTATCTGCAAACCCACTGTATCTTATCATCAGGACCCCATTTTTTGTGTGAATGTTGACAGTTACTATGGTATACTTTGCTCTGTAACCTGTTTCTCCTCCCAAACATCTGTCGTTCTAATTTCTCCTCCTTCTTTTCTTGGTGCGTTACTCTCTAGTACCACCTCTAATCTTCAGCACTTTAATAACTTGTGTGTTGCATGTCAAAAATGATCAAGACGGCCACCCGTTGTCCAGGAGTAAAGTGGTTCTCTGAGCCCAAAAGATGAGTGGATAGCGTCATTATAATTTATTTTTTTTAAGGGCAGTGTAGGATGCGGAATCTGTCGTTTGTGCAGGTGATTGTCTTATTGTCTTATACTAGTGGCCTTTAGAGCAGGTTTAATTGTATATGTGTTTGTGTTCCCTTCCACTTACTCAGGTGGTTGAAGGGCGCCGCTGGTAGGTCCAACTTCTTTACTTTCCCTCTGTTGTTTCTCTCTGTTTGTCTTACTCTTGCTTTTTCCCCAGCACTAATTCATCTTTGTTGTGTGGATGTGCTTTTTTTTCTCGAACAAACATCCACTCACCCCTCGGGGCTGTGCCTTTGACTGAAGTGTCTTTAGGCCATTCCCAAAGGGGGGACATTTCTCGTTCTAATGAACAGTAGAATTGTAAATGGGAGGATCCAACAATGTGCCTGAACTACAACAGGGAGCTGCTGCTTTTTATTTCTTGATCCTTACTATTGTCATTTTCCTCTACTTCTTTTGTATGTTTGTCACTCTCTTGTGACCTGCTATTTTGGGGTGCCTTGATGGTCGAAGCAGACCTTGTGCTGTTGAAGCTAGAGAGGTGAGCAGTCTAAGTCTGATTCCCTGTAAAGACTTCTCTGTTGACATCCACCCCTTGGCGCTCATATGACCTTATGCAGTTGCGAGCGCCGTAAAACCCTCTAGTATAAAAACAAAAATTTTTTGAAAATCTCACGCAGGTGGTTGAAGGGCACCACTGGTAGGTCCAACTTCTTTACTTTTCCTCTGTTGTTTCTGGCTGTCTGTCTTACCCTTTCCTTTTCCCCAGCACTAATTCATCTTTATTGTGTGGATTTGCTTTTTTTTCTCGAACAAACATCCACTCTCAAAATTAACTCTCTTTCCATCCCCCTTCCACCCCCCACCCACCCCAATATGGAGCAGACAGTACAAGAGGCGAGGTCTGACCTTCAGCTGATCAAGGACACGTACAAAGACTACGACTTTGAGAACCGGCTCAGCGTGCGAGTCAGCAACGCTCTCAAACGACTCAAGACGGGGTCGGCCAACTCTGTTTCCCACAAGTAATGCTGGGGACTCGAACTGCACACCTCTCATGACAACGCTCAGGCCATTGTGAAGTGGTCCGGCTGTGATAGGGGGATGAATGGTGCGACAGTGGGATGGATGAAAGGGAGCAAACTGAGAAGTAAATGAGGACCATCTGTAGACTTTTGTTTTACGTTTCAGTTTTCTTATTATGTGTGATTTGCCTAGCAACAAGATAAAATGAGTCACTTGTCACACTTTGATGATATGATGATAATAATAATAATAATAACAATAGTAAATAGCATTTGTAAGCTCTATGCACAGTAAGCTCTATGCTCTTTACATTTTATTTTTACCCCAGCCATCCAAAGAACACTCAGAAACATTCTCAACTTCCTGGGAAGCACACAGCACAACAAGCTGATTAAGCACTCAAACACTAACAAACTGACAAGATCTTTTGCTGCCTATAGCTGGGTACCCATTCCCACTTGGGGTAAGTAAGGAAAATCTGTGTAAAGTGCCTTTCCATGGACACAACGTCGGACCCTTGATGGGATTCGAACCCTCGACCTCATGGTTGCGAGTCCGAGAGCCTAAACACAAGGCCAATATAACAATGTAACACTATCGACTGCTTAGTGTTAGGCTCCACCATTTGCCATTTGGAAAAGTTGGCGTATTTTTTTAAATGGAGTCTTACACTGAGCCGTTGCTATGAGTGTCAAATTAAAGATCTGTTCAAGCCCTGATAAGTGGCAAAAACAGTATCAGTCTTGCTGCTGTGGATCCAAAGTTATAGTCTTCTGAAATTTGGGAGTTGTAAAGACACAGCTGCGATATAATCTAGGTTCTTGTCCGATATCTCGAAATAACCGAGGGTGACAAGTGACCCATTTTGTGAAGCTGCTGCATGTATTGACTTAAGATTGGCTGCTGTGAGTGCTGGCTCTTTCTGTATTTGGATGTGTCAAGTATTCGCAAAAATGTGATTTTAGGGTAAAATTGTACCTGACAAAACACAAAATTCATTCCCAGAATATTTGAAAGTGGAGTTTTAGATGCAGTGACATGAGAGTTGCACATGACTGAATGAGGCTGTGTCAGAACGCTGTGGATTCAGGCGCTCGTCAATGTTTGAGCATATACAGTTACTTGTATCATCTTCAAGCCTATTCATTTGTGTTGTGTTTGATGAGAAAAACAAACTATCTATCTTTAAGAGAATTCGAAAGATTTACCATTAAAGGAGGTGGGGGTCACCTGATGCCAGCGGTAAAAGTAGCTTGAATTGGCTTCGTAGTTTTGGTGCCTTCCAAAGCTTGAGTGACCTTTAAAACTTCAAATTAAAATTGTTCCTTTTAACAACGTTTTTCTGCAGAATTCACACAGAAATATGTTTTTAAATGGACTTTAAAAGATGTTGACACCTAAAGGAAAAAATGTTGATAAAAACTACCCAACGGGTGCAGAAACCTCAGTTTCTTCAATTTCATTATTTTGATGAGCGTCTAATTGCACAACGATGCCACTAATCTGTATATATTGGATTGTTAGGAAGACGTAGGTGGACACGAATATGATTTGAGTTTATGGGCGCAAGAAATACAGTGGCGTCAGTGTAAACCGAAATCGATGGGACTGCCTGATGTTTAATTCCGTTTAGAAAGATTGCTCAAATTGTGAAGGAAAAAGTTTTGGATTCTTTTTTACTTTCGGCTCACTATTGTTTTCAGATTCAACATCTTCAGTTTAAGCGGATTCCCCTGTATTCACGTCTTCTGGGACAGGGAAATTTACTTAACCTCTGCCTTTGAGGTGAATGTTCAGTGTTCTTTCTCATCCTGGAATTTACAAGCAATGTTGTTCTGTGAAGCTGTGTATATATATTCATATATATATATGTGTATATATATATATATATTTAGAATGATGTTGGATGTACACAGAGGCTCTGCCAAGGAATTGAACCACAGCCATCTGTAAGGTGATCGAGCATGATGCCAACTACAACTGCACTGTGAGTGTGCTGGGTTGTGTAAGATGTACATTTATGTTTGTGATGAATTTCCCACCTGATGTGTGTGTATGTGTGTCTGTGTGTGTTTATGTGAGTGTGTGTGTGTGTGTGTGAGTGTGTGTGTCTGTGTGTGTATGTAAGTATATGACAAAGAGTTCGCAATTTTCCCCTGTAAATGCTACACTGACAACGCATGTGTCCGTCACTGACAGCTTTACTGTATTGACATGAAGTGTGGAGATCACATCAGTATTTTACTAGGTTCTACATCTTCATGGTCATGATGCAACTGTTTAAATCATTTTTTTTCTTATTTTTTTGGCCATTGTCGCGATTTGGTACTGGGTGTAAAGAAAATGTAAGTTACGGAGGAAATGTGTCAACATGGTAATGGTAGTAACTGTAAAGCTTCAAGAAAAGCAAAAACAAAACAAAAGAATCAAGAGAATGGTTTGGAAATAGTTAAAGATACAACTTCATAACTTTTTTTTTTTTTGTAAAGAAAATTTTAAAGAACAAGTTTCCCATTGTTTTACCTTATGACTTAGTAAAAGTGAAAATGTCTCAGTAATTAAGATTCTAAGTGCATGAAACAAAACTTTTCTATTTTGAGGGTATGAAACAACTGGTAAGGGTTTTCACCACACCCGTAACTAGAAACTTGAGAAAAAAATATGACTAGCAATTATGTCATGACCATAAGGATATATAGCAAAGATTTTTTATCTGGATTTTTTTGTAAAAAATGATTCTTGTGCATGTTTGATGAATATTTTTGTTGTCTTGTAAATGAAATCTTGATAAACGATAGCGTTTACGTCGTTGATGTGTGGTAGGGTTCATGATTGTTGTACATGAGCAGTATTGTGGTCTTGTAGTGAAGGGTGGAATTTGTGGGGAGGGAGAGGGGGGTTGTTTTAGGGACGCGCCCACCCCAATCAATCAATCAATCAATCAATCAATCAATCAATCAATCAATCAATCAAT
>NW_004797407.1:909256-921865 GCF_000002075.1 Aplysia californica | reverse complement strand
TACTCTCTTGCAACACCTCCGATATTCCGCTCTTATATGACCTTATTGTGTTGCAAGGGCTGTAAAACACTTACTAAAATTAAAAAGAGGTGGGGTGGTGGGAAGTACAGGTGATTGTCTTGGACAGGGTGGCTGTTGGAGCAGGTTCAACTGTGCATTATTTAGATGTAACCTTTGCCCGCACCCAGCAGCTTTGTGGGTAGTTGTGGTCAAGAGGAGATAAATGTCTGAAGGCTGTGGGGATTTGAGGTCACAGGGGTCGAACAGGGCTCAAATTTTTCTCTTTTTGCCTGTGTTTGTGGTGTGTTCTGTGGTGCTTATGAACAAAGTGTTTAGTGGACAGGGGAATTGTTACACACTTTGATTACACATTTTGCTTGACTGTGTTGATGGAAAGACGTGTTTGTTGTTGCTTTCTTTATCCACTCTGCCAAAATCAAACATACGTCATATTATTGTCATGAAGCATTGATTCAGGCTCTCGTCAAAATGACGAGTTGAAGAAACTTTGTTTCAATCTGTTGGCAATTTTTATCCTTTTTTTTTTTTCTAACACATTTTATGTACTTTTAAAACCGTAGTTCTTTGTGGACTTGAAAAACACATTAATCAAAGGTACAAGAAATGTAAATCTGCAGTTTGCAAGGACATTGAAGGTGTGGAAGTCACCAAACTTTGGCAGACATTTTTGGGCTAATTTTACCCCAGGCCACCCACATCTTTGTCAATCGTAAATATCTTGACTTCTGTTCTAGATAGATGTGTTTTTTTATTTTAAAAAAAAAAAAAAATGAAAAGCAAGAAAAATTAACGAACTTTAAGTAGATACTAATAAATCCATATGTCCAAAAATTGACGAGAGTCTGAAAACATTCTGTTATGATGTTTTGACACATATTGAATGTACATGTAGGCCTTTACATTGGATGGTTGACGGGTGCTCTGGTGTGGTTTGGTCCTTCTTTCCTATCAAACATCTATCGTCTTTATCTCCCCTCCTTCTTTTTTATGTTTGTTACTCCCTTGTAACACCTCTAATCTTCTGGCGCTCATAAACCTCTACTAGAACAGGGCCTGTACAGAGAGATAGATAGAGACAGGAAGGGAGAGAGAAAATGAGAGAAAGGAAGAAAACTTGAGCAGAGGTAATGTGGAAATAACAGAGTAGTATAGGTTTTTCAAGAGCTCGTGAACAGCAAAATGAATGGCGAACCATGATTGTTGAAATATGTTTTTGATCAAGCAGTTAGCAATGACCCTGGTTCATATATATACTCCGGGAGTGATATTAAAAGTGGTGTGTTAAAGACAGACCAAAAAAAAAAAATACCACCATGCTTCATTTGGTGGTTTTGGAGTTTATACAGCTTCTGTGTACGAGTTTGGCAACATCTCATTTCAGTACAGTTGTGTACAGTACATGTTTTGAAGCTTTGAAACTGTTTTTTAAACCACCTACCTCCTATTGAAGGTATTTGTCTCATTTTGAAGCTAAGTAATGCTTTTTAAAGTGTCTTATTTTGAAGTTTTTGGAGTTGTGTACCTCTTTTAAAGTGTCTCATTTTGAAGGCAGTTAACGCTTTTTGAAGTATCTTATTTTGAATTTACGTGTTTGTAACTTTTTTAGTATCTCATTTTGAAGCTCAGTAGCACTTTTAGAATTAACTTATTTTGAAGATTCTCAGCTTAGTTTGAAGCAATGGGCCTTGTCTTGACCTGCCTCATGACATATTGATGATGTTTCTTTGTGTTTAAATTGATGTTTGATGTTGTTGTTCTTGCTGTTGATGTTGTTGCTGTTGTTGTTGTTTACATGTTCCAAGTTTTCCTGAGCAGCACCGGGCCATGTGACACTGACGCAGTGCGAGGTCATCGAAAGTTACTGAAGCGTGTTGTGGAAGTGGAAGAGTGTGTATGTTGTTCGTCAGTTTTGAGTCAGTTTGGGCTCAATTTTGGGTCAATTTGAGGTCAGTTTTGAGTGCTTAAGGTGTGATTTCACCTTTGAGGCTGCAAAATGCAGAGGGATGTCAAAACTGTTTGTCGTGGAAGACTGTTGGGGATTTCCTTGATGGGACCAAACTATAGATACTTATTGTGTCCATGGTTATTTCATATTTAAATTTATTGTCTCTCACCTTTCACTGGCATCTCTTGCAGGTACCGTAAAACTGTTACTAACCCCCCTGGGCGGTGCTACTGACTGAAGTTTTTTTAGGCCATTCCCAAAGGGGAGGGGGACATTATCATGTTCTAATGCATAGTAGAATTGTAAATGGGCTGATTCATCATAGTCATGCTCATAACTGTGCCTGAACTGCAACAGGTGACTGCTGCTTTTTCTTTCCAAATTCTTACTATCATCATTTTTCCTCTACTTCTTTTGTATTTTTGTCACACTATTGTGAACCGCTATTTCTGGGGCGCCTTGATCGTCGAAGCAGACTTTGTGCTGTTGAAGTTAGAGAGGTGAGCAGAGAAAGCCCGATTCCCTCTAAAGACTTCTCTGTTGACATCCACCCATTGGCGCGCATATGACCTTATGCAGTTGCGAGTGCCGTAAAACCTCTACTAAAACAAACAAACCGTTACTAAAACTAAACTTTCACCAGCATCTGTGGTCTAGCAGTTAGGAGCTTTGCCGTCTTACACAGGAGGCCTCAGTTCGATTACAGAGTGGGGAAAATTGTTACAGAGTGATTACTTCTTTCTGTGGGGATGTTGTATCCCTCTCTGTTAGTGTTGGCCTGACAGGCGGAGTTGAAGCCCGCCTCTTGAATGATTTCAATTATGTCGAAAGGGGAGTAAAAACAGCTATATTTATTCTGAAACTCTTTTTTTTTTTTCCCTTCATTTTGTATCAGTTATCAAAAGTGTCAGAGCCTAACTTATCTCTTCTCAATCTAGTATGGGTGGGTGGAGGGTGCTACCGGTACGTCTTACACTTACATCTTTACTTTCCATCTTTTGGTTCAGTCTGTTTATGTTATTTTTTCCTAGTACTTATGAACTGTTCTTTATTGTGTCATTATTGTGTCATTATTGTGTCAATATGCTCCTCTTTACTCAAACAGACAAGCCAAGTAGCGAACAAACAAATCCTGTCCACTTTCTGGTTTTCTTCTTCTGTCGTGACCATCAAAGTCCCAGGCTCTTTATGGGAAAGATGCTTGGTACAAACCCCCCTCCCCCAAAAAGTGACAAAACCTTTCAGTATTCCTTATTTTTTTGGTGCTCGACTTAAAGTTCACAGCCTGTGCTCCGTTTTGAGGTTCATTTTGTAGCAATTGTCAAATGTTTACAAATGGTTTTAGTAATTTATTTCAGGATTTCATTTTCCTTTCAAGTTTTCTTTTGCGCCCATGTTTTTGTAGAACGTCTTTTTGTTTCCCTCGCACAGACAGTTTTTCTTGTATTTCCTTATGACGGTATTTCTTCTCTTAGTTCTGGTACTGTACACAAGTGGTTCTTATTATTTGCATATTGACGGTGTGTTAGGAAAATCGCATGCAAATGGGGACCTTATTGATTCTACAAGATTTGCATCCCTTTGTGACAGTCTAAATAATTTGGGAAGAAGTTAAATCATCTCACTCACTCCAGATACTGGTCTTGAGACTTTTGAAGTGACTGTGACGGCTGCTTGGAGTTGGGTGGTTGACGGGTGCTCTGGTGTTGTTTGCTCCTTCTTTCCTACCAAACATCTATAGTCCTGATCTCTCTTCCTTCTTTTTTTTGTGTTTGTTACTCTCTTGTAACACCTTTTTACTTTTACACTTATTTCACCTTATTGTGTTGCAAGTGCCGTAAAACTCTTACTAAAACTAAACTAAAGCTTGGAGTTGGAGGGTGTCAATAGTAGATTCTACTTCTTTGCTTTCCATCTACTGTCTGTCTGTCTGTCTGTCTGTCTGTCTGTCTGTCTGTCTGTCTGTCTGTCTGTCCGACCGTCCGTCCGTTTTACCCAGCACTATACTAACAGTTACTGTGTAGATTTGCTTCTTATGAAGCAAACAAACAAACTTAGCACACTTTTCCCAGTCATAGAAATTGTAATTGTTGTTAGTGATGCCCATGACAGAAAGGAAATCCCATCTACTGTTTGTTGATGTAATTTGTTTGGAATTTTGCCGACACGGCGTATGTGAATCTGCCCATGTATTTCGTCCCACGAATCATTCATTATGTTTGAGTCATATAATTTATGCCCATGAATGGTTAATCATGTATTAAAGTTTTCATGCATTTATACCCATAAAGAGTTTATTGAGTGTGAAAATTTACATGCATTTCTATCTATGAACCATGTACCATGAGCAAAGGTTTCTATTGTGTATTTATTCCACTGAGCTCAGTTTAAACCACAATGCAACCACTCGTGTCCGTCTTGTACTGTTTATATATTGAGTGTGTGCAGTATTGCCTATTGTCTTCACATTGCCTTCAAAGTCAAAGATTCATTTATTGTTTCACTTAAGTTTTGTATTTTGAACATGATGTATGAAAAACATTTTTTTTTACCTGTGCATTTTAATTTTATTTGTCGATGTTTGGTTCTGTTGTGAGAAACAGGGGAATTGAACCAAGAGCATCTGCATCAAAGGCCAGAATGTTACCAGCTGAGCTGAGAGAAATAACTGAATTACAATTTCATTGATCCTTCTGGGGACATTTGGTTCACAATTAATAGCGAACAAACATAGATGTTCTATGCGAAAAGTGAATACATACAAATAATACATTAATGTTACTTTCAATTTCAATGTTACTTAATTCACAATATTATTATCTCGCTATGGTAATGCAGGTAGTCAATTGCAGGTGGTTGGAGGGGGCCACTGATAGGTCTTACTTCTTTACTTTTCCTCTGTTGTTTCTGTTTGTCTGTCTGTCTGTCTGTCTGTCTGTCTGTCTGTCTGTCTGTTTGTCTCTCTTACTATTTCCCAGCACTAAATGACCATTATTGTGTCGATGTACCTCTCTTTACCCAAACAAACCAACCAACAAACAAACAAACAAACGTAGGTAGTCAACATGATGCCATTGCTGGTCGCCGCTGTACAACGCAAATAGTCAACGACTAGATCTCACATTTTGCCAAAAGTTTGAGAAAAGCTGTATGTGCCATTGTTGTTGTATTTATTCGGCTGTTGTTGGGGCAGCTGCCGAGGTCCCATTAGTCTGGTCAGTCGATGATAACACCAAAGATTCCCAGTGGAGAATCTTTGATAATACCTGTGATGTCCCAAAATCCCCCCCCGCCCAACTGCTCCTCCATCTCTCCCCTCACTGTACTCCTCCCTCTCCCCCTCTCTGTATTCCTCCCCTCCCCCCACTGCCCCTTTTGTCTACTTAGAAGCCAGCGCCTGTTCTCTTATTCTTTGACGCAGCTTCATGGTACACCTTTCTTGGCAAATCGTCGTGGGTGAAAGTCTTAAGTCACTTCTCACCAAAACAGAAAGTGAGATGAATAGATTGCGACGATTTCCTCTTTCCATGTGTACGGTACCTTATCATCCAGGCTTTATCCTCTGCACTCTTCACAAACCTTGACTCATAATTATTTGTGTCACAACGGGGTGGAATCGGGCGTTCCTTAATTTTTGGGATATGGAGTTATTAGTATCATCTTCAAGTTTGTTCATTTGTCTTGCATGAGGAGAAACCCCCCCCCCCCCATCTATCTGGAGTAGAAATTGAAATATTTGCGTTTTAAGGAGGTGGGGGTCGCCTGGTATTGGAGGTAAAAGTATCAAGAAAATGGCTGCCTAAGTTTATTTATTTCCAAAGTTTGAGTGTCCTTTGAAACAGTAGATTTACATTTTAGGTGCTTTTGATAAAGGTTTTTCAGGAAAACCCGCACAGAAATGTGTATTTAAATAGACATAACAGGTGTTGAGCGTAAAATGAAAGTTACAAAAAAATTATCCAACAGCCAGAAAAATGGGGATTGCTCTGATTCCATTTTGACGAGCACAGGATTTCACCCCGATGCCTCACATTTTAATTACTTTTATTCAAACTTTCAAGTTATATTTCTCAAATGTCTCTTGTGCTTTTCCACACCCAATGTACAACATGTTTTATTTCACATTTTTTCTTATCTTCCTCCACAAATCTTATTTAGCTTTTTTAAACCTTCTCATTAGCATTTTTTTCCCATGTCTAAGTTTCATTTTCTCTTTTATCTTCTATTAGATATTCTAATGTTTACAACAGTCTCGTTAACTATAGTTTCAAATCTACATTTTACGGAACCTTATATCATGAGGCATGCTAACAAAATGAGTTGCGTCTTGCAATTTTAGAATGGAGATATTGGCCGAAAATTGACACTGGGGTCAGATTTATAGATTGTTGATGCCGTTTTCCTCAAGTCTATCTTGTCTTTTATTATTCCATTCTTACAAATTGTACAAAATTCACGTATATAGTGGATGTATCAATTCCATAGGGTTATAATCTAAGAAGTAACTCATTTTGTCAGCACACATCACATATAAATAATTTGTATTATTGTTCATGAATTGGACGTTATGCTGTTCATGTCTTCAACTGTATGCATAGCTCAGTTTTTTGCCTGGTCTGATTTTGTTTGTTTCTGTATTTTGGTGATTGTTCTCAAGAAAAATTTTGGAAGAAAGTAAAAAGAAGAATGTTCCGTAAAATTTGTGACGGTTCAGATTGAAGTTTTTAAAAAAATTGTTTCTTTTAATGAGCTAATTGTGTACAGAGATTGTGTGTGCCCCACTGATGACTTTGATCCTTTGTTTGACTTTTTTCAGTATCGATTTCTCGTTTGCTTTATTTTGTATATTTTTATCATATTTTTTTAAGACAATGGTGACTGTTATGTTGTAACCCCCCTCTTACCCCTCTACTTACAGACTTAAAATGATTGACTCTCAAATATGTTGTGTTTTCAAATTTCCACTTTCAAACATTTTTTTTCGTTGTCTGTCTGAAGTTCAGCCGAATGTTTGATTTGTTTGTCGTTTTTACTCTTTAGTTGTCAAATCTCTTGAGTTTTTCAGCTTCTGAATTTTTTTTCTTTTTTTAAACCTTGATTAAGATTTTTCTTATAATGTGTTTTAGAGTGTGGGAATATTAGAGAATAATTGTGAGCTGTTTTTTTCTGTGGAGCATCCCATTACCCGATGATGGACGTTCAGAGTTTTATCATTTCAACAGAGTTTTTAAACTAGAACCCCCCCCCCCCCACCCCAGGGCAGTGCTTCTGACTGAAGTGTCTTTAGGGCATTCCCAAAGAGGGCATATTAATATATAACATGTTCTTTTGCACAGTAGAATTGTAAGTAGGCTGATTTATCAATGTCATGCTCATACTGTAGGGGGAACTGCTGCTTTTTCTTTCCTCGTGCTTATCGTCATTTTCCTCTACTTCTTTCGTATGTTTGTCACTGTCTTGTGAACTGCTATTTCCGGGGTTCCTTGATAGTCGAAGCAGACTTTGTGCTGCTGAGGCAAGAGAGGTGAGCAGAGTAAGCCTGATTTCCCCGTTTGGACTTCTCTTTTGACATCCACACCTTGGCGATGGCGCCCATATGACCTTAGCAGTTGCGAACGCCGTATAACCCTACTAACTAAACTCCCAGTGTTGATAGGGGCGTTAAGTTCGGAGGTCTCGTCTTTTCAATAAACTCACAGTTTAGACAGGGGCGTTTAACCTACGCGACAACTTCTACTATGGAAGGGGTCGGTGTTGTGTATTCTGTCCTGTCATAGCGGGGCCTTAACAGACATCGCAAATACGAGTTGATGTTGAACGGACAGAGCATCCTTTGTACCTTTCTTGACTAGGAGTAGGACATGGGAGAACCTTCACCATTTTCCAACTGCGTTTAACGGGCTTTGGACCGTCACATTGCTGTATTAAGAACAATGTACTTACTTACTACCCGTCATGCCATCTGGCGTTTAGGGCAGCAACAAAAGATCTCTAGCTCTGTCTGTTTTGGGCCCTCTTGGGCTACGTCCTCCACGAGTGGTTTCAGGACTTCTTTTCAGACTCTACTGTGCGTCTCCGGGTCACTTTGGGTCTGCCCCTCTTGCGATGTCCTTCGGGTGTCCAGTGGAGGGCAGTCTTTACAAGTGAGTCTCGTTCTGTTCTCAGAACATGCCCAATCCATCTCCATCTTCTCCTTGTTATTGTGGTGGTCATGTTCTCTTTCCTACATTTCCGTAAAAGATCTGCGTTGGAAATCTTGTCGGGCCAGAAGATTCGGAGGATTTGGCGTAAGCTGGTTGTTTGAAAAGAAGATACCTTGGCACGATCATGATCAGGCATCCTCCAGCATTCTGACCTATATAGGAGTGTGAATAGTACACGGCTGTTATACTGCTTTGACTTGGTCTGTATACTGAACTGTTCTGACTTCCAGATATTGATCATGCTTCTGTGTACATATTATGTTGCCTTGCCGAGTCTGTTCATGATGTCGTCCTTTGTGCCGCCGTCAGTTTTAATTATGCTGCCTAGTTAACTAAATGTGTCTGTTATAGATAGGTATGCTCTGTTCACCCTAATCAGTGTTGGGGAACCTACATTAAGTGTCATCACTTTTGTCTTCTTCTAGCTTTTTCTTAATCCAATCTGGCGTCCGTATTTGTGGAGTCAGTTTGTTTTTCCTGCATGTGCTGGTTGGTATGGGAGAGTTGTGCAAGGTCGTCGGCAAAATCAAGATCCTCGAGGGTGGAGAAGAGGGTCCACCTTATGAATGCTTCTTGATATATCCGCTGTTGATTTCCTCATGAACCAGTCAATGGCAAGGTTGAACAGAATTGCTGACATGTTGCATCCTTGTTTAACCCCTGTCTTTACCTCAAAAGCAGTAGTACTGTTTCCCACGACGCACTTGAAGTTTTAGTAGACTAGAAGCTCTTGATGACCGCAACTATCAAGCAAGTGATTCCATAAGAACTCCTGCGTGTTTTGGGCGGAAAATCCACTGCAAGCGTCTGATTTTGCTGTCTTGGGTTGTCTTAATTTAAACCAATCTGCATAGAGGCTACCGATCAGGATCTTATCCAGAGTACTCATTGAGTCTGTAACAAAGGTAGCCTGCTGGTTTCCGTTAATGCGAAGCCATTTCTGACCCTCTGTGATGGCCTTGATCTCCATGCACCTGCTTGATGACGTGATGCCCGTTGCCCCAGATGCCGCCTGGATTGTTACTTTTAGGCAAGAAACTGTGTAAGCCCAGCCTGATTTAATCCCACGCTGAACGGAGCCATCAGTAAAGATAATCGTTTCATCCTCTCTGCAGTTCTCTTCAATTAGCGTCTGTATCTGAACATGAGTTGCTCCTTCAGGCCATTCACGACATTCATGCCCCAATGTACCAATCAGCTGAGTGACTTGTGTCTTTCACCTGGTCCGCAAGCGGTACCCATGTCTCTCCTCGTCTGATTGTCCCCACAGTGAGACCACGCTCTTCAATGGTCTGCACTGCCTGGGTCTTCCACTCGGTGCCCCGTTTGAGTCTTGGGTTAGTCTGACGACCTACTTTGTCATGAGCAGCCTAGTAAAGGACTGTTTCTTCGTCGGTAGCCCTAATAAGGGCTATCTTTTGTGTGTTTTTCCCTTCTTCTGATAAGAAGCAGTTTTTCCGTTGTGCCAAGTTGTTAGTGGTGGTCAGAGGAGGTCCGTGGTGTGAGCGTGGTTTGAATGCCGAGTTGGGGGGGGGGGGGGCGTGCGCCGATAGTTTATCGCAAGACCTGCTGTTTTGAACTTGCAGAAAATTCGCTTGAGGGATCTATCGTCTCTGACTGCGATGGAGAACTTGCAGAAGATGCGCTCGTCCCCATGAAGAGTGCTTGTTCGCTGCGATATTGGAAAAGGACGGTCAGACACTTAACATAAATTGGCTGAAGTCGTCCCTTGATATTGTGCCGCTTCATGATGTCTCGGATCTGAAAGATTGTCGCTCGTTCGCTGCGATACTTGTCCATAAGGAGGGTCATCAATTTCAGGTAAACTCCCGGGAGTCGTGTCTCGATAGTGGAACACTTCATGATGCCTCGGATTTGAAAGATTGTCGCTCGTTCGCTGGGAGACTTCACAAGTAGGAGGGTGACAAACTCCCGGTAAACTGGCTGTGGTTGTGGTGAACTCTTCCCCGTCTCTAGGATGTGGCCACGAGCGTGAGTATGCCTGTTTCCCAGGTGAATGCAGCATGACAAGACTCCGAATGAGTAGTCCTCCATCTCAAAGGCGTTCAGTTCCAGAGAGAGATCGTCCAGTTCTGGAGCGAGATAGTCTCCTCGAGGACTGGTCCAGCGTTTGGGCTTGTCTGATTCCCTAGGTAAGACCTGAATGGATCTGAGCCCACAGAGTTTGAAGACTTTGGATGGGTCTGTTCTGTGACAACGTTTGTCAGTTTCAGGTCGCCATGGACAATGCGCCTTCTGTGCAGGTAGCATAGGGCATCAGTGAGCTGGTTGACACAAGGCTGCGGCTCATTGCCTCTCATATCGTCCGGGTACCCATGGAGAAGGAAAGGCAAGAACTCGGTGAGCAAAGCCTCGTATTGCGCCCCCCTGGCAGGCACTTGGAGAGTGCAGACGATTTTTTTATATTTTACCTACTTCGAAGCCAGCGCCTGTTTTCTCCTTTGAGCCTCTTCTGTGAGAATTATTTTCCTTGGTTTGTCAGAGATATTACTTTTTGCCTTCTCCTTGCATGCCTGTCTTAGCCATTGAGTCTGCGTCGACATTCCTTCATGGTCATGATCGGTATCTGCACTGACTACATTTGGATCCAAAGTTGTTGTCACTCTTGCTTTACAGCTCTTTTCAGTGCATCTCCAGTTCTTTGACGTTGAATTTTCTTTCTTCAGTCTATAAATGTAGTTGTCAATCAGTATGACAGGCTTTCCTTTAGTTGTTTGAGTCAGCTGTACCGAAGCCATGGTGTCTCTCAGTCTCTTAGCTGTCGAATGAAGTTAATCGGGATTTACTACACATGTATATCTATTGGCAAATAAAAAGATTCTCGTGTTCTACTCCTTGTCAGACAAAAATCAACGTATTCTATTGGCCAGGGCACTTGAGCCACTCACTTCAGGCAAGCCGATTTCTGCAACTCCTATTTCGGTGTTGCATGTTAGCGTGTGTTAATGTTGAGTGTGAGTGACCTCGAGGAGTGAGCTGTGTCATGTGATTGAGTAGACCGTGTTTGTTGTGTGGGGCGACAATGGGTACCCGAACCAAAGTATACCAAAAATACAAAAACAAGCACACTCAATGACCGCCATGTGTTTACAGCGACGTAAAACCCTGCGCATATTATATATATACGTATATATATATAAGCACACTGCGGGCACTCGAATTGGGGAGTGTTTCTTTCTGTTCTCATTATCAAATGGTAGTCGATAGAAAACAGACACTTTCATTTCCTCAAACTTTGTTATTTATAACCAGAAGGTTAGATGTCCACCGTGGACTCGACGGTCTAATGAACTATATTGACGTGCACAACAATACGTACCGCCACTGATATGACCAGAGGAACAGTTGATATTTTTTTTCTTTTTGCTTTAGGCAATTTATCGGACTATGTCATTTCTTCCCGTCTGGTCCACCGTTTACAGTTCATTTGTTTTTTTGTTTGTGTGTGTGTGTGTTTCTTTGTTGTTTTTTTTTAGAGGTCCAGTGCACACTGGCAGCCAAATGAGCCGTATAGAAGTTGACAGCTAAAGAAAGCGGTTAGGTTGTGTCCCCACAGAATGTCTATACGTGTGTGGCTTGGGCCGGATTGTACTGCGCAAGGTCATTGTATTGAGTTGATTGAGAGGTGAGCAGAGTAAGCCTGATTCCCCGTTTGGATTTCTCTGTTGACATCCACATTTTGGCGCTCATATGACCTTACGCAGTTGCGAGCGCCGTAAAACCCTACTTAAATAAACAAAACAAGCATCAGATGTAGGCTAGGAAAGTACAACATACAAAATCTGTAATCATTGTGTTTGCCAATAGATCATGTCGGCGTGGGAGAGATTTTCCCAATTCTTGTTCTTCCTGTAGGAGGATATAACTAATATTATTATTAGACAATATGATCCGTAAATTTCGAGTCCTCAGGCATGAATTTCCACCATGTGGTGTGTGACGTTCAAGATTGGGGGGGGGGGGGTTCTTTTCCTCGAGACCATAATTATGTCACCTAGTGGGTGGTTGGCGGGTGCTCTGGTGTGGTTTGCTCCTTCTTTCCTATCAAACATCTGTTTTCCTGATCTTTCGCCCTTTTCATGTTTGTTACTCTCTTGTAACACCTCTAATCTTTGGCACTTATATGACCTTATTGTGTTGCAACTGCCGTAAAACTCTTACTAAAACTTAACTAAACTAATGTCACCTCTGACAATTGCCCGGCCACAAGTAGATTAACACAACAGATTTGTTGTTGGTATCGAACCAGCAACAGCTGGGCTCTCGCCCTTCTGTCCAATGCCATGTAGTGATAAGTGCAGGTTTGCTGCAGTTACTGTAATGTTCCATAGAGTGTGTTGACACAACAGATTTAAACCACTACTGTATTGTGCAGCATCCCCTCCTCAGCCTGCCTGCCCTCCATCCACCCTCAACCCT
>NW_004797407.1:903261-908967 GCF_000002075.1 Aplysia californica | reverse complement strand
GGGGGGGATTTAAAAATTTTTTTTTTAACGTATTTTGTTTCTCCATAGATTTGTATTTTGGTATCCATGACTGTGTACTCCGACATAGTTCCCCGATTCATCATGGGATGCAGCATTTCACTCTTAGTTTGTGGATGGTTGGGGGGTGCTCTGGTGCGGTTTGCTCTTTTCCTACCAAACATCTGTCGTCCTTATATCTCCTTCTTTGATCTCGTCTGTTACTCTCTTGTAACACCTCTGATCTTCAGCACTAATATGACACTATTGCGTTGCGAGTGCCGTTAAACTCTTACTAAGTGTGGACTAACTCTTGGATTTCGGACCAAATAGAAGGGATAGGAAAGGATGCACACCCACTTGACTAAAAATGCTATAAGCTTAAGAGAAAATGATGTTTTCCCCCAACGCTTGCGTGCCCATGCTCTGCGTGCACCAGCTCAATGAAATGTTTTTAAGTAAGGTGAGCAAAGTGTGGCGGCCATGACTGTGTTTGGTCTGTGATAGTGTAATCCAAGTCTATGCGTATTTGTAAATGATTTAAATTATTTCGTTTTAAGTCACTTAATTTCTGTTTCTAACGCCTCTCATGTTGAAAGTGAGCTGAACTCGCCGACTGACCCAAAACTGGATATGACCTTTAGCCCGCCTGTTCTGAGATGATATGGGGGGATGACATGCGGGCATTTTGTAACATCTGAGATGTCAAAATAGATTTGTATTTCTTTCAATAAAAACATGTTGTCCACACACTCTTCCTTCCGAATTGTTTGTTACTTCATATAGATTTGTGCTTGTCAGTCGCTGCGAGTTTAGAACAATTGTAATTGTATTTGATGTATGGCTCTTTTTGTGTATGCAGACGGTCAATTTAGCTTAAGATGATCTCAAGATTGTCTTCATGCAGCTTCTTTTATGGCTGATTCTTCCTACGTTTGAAGCGCAGATTCTGTCGCAGTGATCGCATTTTATTTTTTTAGATATTAATAATAAAATCAAACTATTGAAAGCTTATAGATTTGTGTGATTGGCGGGTGCTCTGTTGTGATATGCTCCTTCTTTCCTGTCAAACATCTGTTGTTCTTATCTCTCCTCTTCCTTTTTTATGTCCGTTACTCTCTTGCAACGCCTCTAATCTTTGGCACGTATGTGACATACTGTGTTGCAAGTACAGCAAAACGCTTACTAGGAAAAGGAAAGCTAAAAGATGCCAATTTCATCTACAGTACCAACGTTCAAAGCTATCTTAATACTTGTGCTTGATTGGCTTAATTAAAACATTTGTAAAGGTCATGCTTCCTTAGTTTAATTAATTAACCCGTATCTATCAAGGTCAGATAATATTCAATTACACTTACTCGGTTCATTTAGTCGATATTGTCACGGTCACATATTATTTTTTGTACATTGAATGTACTTAGTTAACTTAACCTATAATATTTCTGAAGGTCATATATTAGAATACTCGGTTTGTACTTTTATATATTACGAAGGTCATAATAAATAATATAGTGGCGTCCCCCAAAAAATTTGAAAATGTTTTCAACCAATACTCGTGTTAAGGTCTCGCGTTAACCACCCATGCAGCATATCAATTTAAAGCTAAATAAATTCTGCATCATCTGATCCATGAATATTTCATCTATGTTTAGAAATGCCTGAGGAGATATTTTCATTCAAAATTGACCTTAAAATATCCGGCTGGACAAAATTGTACGAAATAAATAAAACAACGTAAAATTGTCTTCACGCGCGCATTAGATAGCATCGATATCGAAAGTACCGATATAGACGTACATTGTATATTCAATGAATGGAACTTTTTGTCTCCGCAATAAACACTATTTTATTAAGATATTTGTCTCGATAGTTTAAAACAAAACGGAAAACAGAGCAATCACACATACCACACAAAACTTGGTCTTAACATTAAATATGCTCATTGCTGTTTTGCTTAGGAGCCATTGCTTTTGTGTAGTGCTCGAACCCTTTGGGCATCGATTCTATTACTTTGGACACAATTATGTGTCATTTCATCCCAAATGTTAAAGAGAGTTGCAAACAAAAGGTCTGAACTGGGAACAAAGTCTCTTTTCTTCCGATGCTGTTTCTTGGAACTTCCCATACATAGTACTTGAAGGGTACATATCGGGGCTATTTACTGGTGACCACTCCAACGTTGATTTGATTCGGTTTTCCAAGAATTGTCTATTGGCAATGGTCCTGTGAGAAAATTCTTTGCTATGCATGGAGATGTCTACTTAAACGACACTTGACGAAAATAAGGGCAAGACAAGATGTTTGAGAACGACTTGCGCGATGTAGCCCACTAAACCATGCCATCCGGTGAATCTCATGAGGGCGATTTTGTTCATTCTACCCCTGACCACCCAAACTCATGGCGGTTTCGTGGCCTCTGTTCTTCACTGACAGATGATTAAGTCAAAAATTTTACTAACACATTCCAATGTACAAAAAATGTTAAGTGCACAGCACTAAACCAATAGTTCTTAATTAAACCAAAAATAAATTAAAACTAATGAACTTGTGCAACTGTTTAGTCCAGGTTTTGTGTGGTATGTGCAACTGCTGTTTTCCAATCTGTTTGAAAATATCCCCAGAATATGTTGTTCACTGCAGAAAAAACAATATTCTTTTTTGTTTGATATTCAATACAAGTCCACATACCACCAATGTATGTTGATGCACCTCAATATAATACGAGCGAACACACTTTTACGTTTCTCTGATTTCGCATAATTTTGAAAGCCTGATTTGTTAAGGTCAGTTTTGACCATATTATCTCAGGCGTCTCTTAACATAGATGAAACAATATTATTATGTCAGATGATGCAGATTTTAATTAGCTTTAAAGTGGTAAGCAGCATAAGCGGGTTGTAAAAGGCTATGACACGATGACTGGGTGATTGCATTTTCAAATTTCTTTTGGACGCTACATTATTTAAGTACATTTAGATTTGTATACTTAATTAATTTAACCTGTATTTATTAAGGTCACAAGCTAGAATATCCTACTTGGTTAGCTTAAATTAACCTATTGTCAAGATCACGTTATATTATAATACTTGGTTAGCTTAAAATTAACCTATATTTGTCTAGGTCATAATATATTAGATATGCTTGATTTGCTTAATTAACCTATATAATTTGTCAGCGTGACTAGTGGTCAATACAGATGACAGAATGAACCACCATCGCGGAAACGTTCGGTCGGTCAAGTGTACGGTGACCCGGAAATCGAAGACGTCTCCGCCTGTGTGTTGCCTCGGGCAACGCGGAAGAAGAGGTCCTGCTAGGTAAAGAGTAGTGCTGGGCAATGAGTCTCTTTAGCAAAATCCGGGTAATATGTTAGTGCACCTCTTCGGTAAATGATTTGTTATGAACCGCTTCGGCAAATGGGTTAGTACCACTTCGACAAACGGGTTAGCATCACTTCAACAAAAAAGTGCACCCACTTCGGCAAACGGGTCAGGAAAGAGAGTTAAGAGTCTGAATTCGGATAATGTTTTATTGAGGATTAACTGATTATCCGGATATTTATCTGGATTTTGTCCACTTCTAGTATAGGGGCATAACTCGTGCTTGTTAGGTCTTTTTTTTTTGGGTCAGGGCAAGACAAGTTTCGCGCCTGGTGTAGAGCGGAAGTAGTCCATAATTATAATTTAAATTTGGTCACTTAACAGCGGGCTGACCCAAATTTCGGGGGTTTCAAGAAATCTTGATCTACATCAAAAGTGAGCATTGCTCTACCAACAGGAGAAGTTTGGTTTTATTGGTGTGTATATTTGTTTGGTTATAGAGAAAACTCTCCTTGTCTACCTTCGATTTTCTCAATACAGCATTTTTTCTTGATAACTCTGGTGTGCCCAAAAGCGTTTTTCTTGATAACTCCGGTGTGCTAAAAAGCGACCATTCAAATGTAGAACTCATTACATCTCGGCGACAGTTGAACCTTGCCATCTAAGACGACTACAGTTTTTTTTTTCTTTCTTTAAAAACAAATAACGCTTTACTATTATAATATCATTATTATAGTTCTACTTGTTTTCTCTCCCCCCCCCCCCCCCCCCCTTTTTTTCCACTCCCTTGAATTTGAATGAAAAGCGGTTTTCTTTCCCGAAAAATACATATAATTAACAGAACACAATGATTTGTAGTAAAGCTGGTATGCGCTCAAAATAATTAAAGCCGGTTGTTTAATGACTTTCAACAATTCACACACCCAAAGCCTGTCTCAGACAAGACGACAAACAGCCAATTGAAGGGGGGGGGGGGGGCTGGTTTATAAACCTATCTCGGTAACTATGCCCTTTATAGATAAAGCCTTACAGCAATGAGGTATAGCGGGAAAACATGTAAAATGTAACTTTAATTTTTTGTTTAAGTATACGGTTGCCATGGTAACGGCCGCCATATTGAAAATAAACAGCTTTCATAAAGTAAAAAGGATTTTTTATTTACCATTCAAAGTTGGTACATTGATAGACATACTCAATACAAAATCCCATACACTTGGGATCTTGGATATCTTGAATAGGAAAAAGTTAGAGATGGATAATTGACCTACCCCCTCATGCCTCTGAATTCGATGACATATTTATCCATGTAACTCGTTCATGAAAGCGTCGATTTTATTTTCCACCTGTATAAAGTTAGGTTATGGTATGAATAACAAGCCCTGAGAATGTCATTGAAATCAAAAATAAAATAAAAAAGTAGATGAGAAAAAACATCAAAAATTGAAGTTTTGAGAAAAAACGACATTCTGTTACATAATAGGCTAAATGAAAGTTCTAGCGCAGAAAATCTGAAAGATGATGATTGTAACACAAAGAGTAAGCACTTTTTAGATTACAAGTGATTGGAGTATTATAATACGTAAAAAGTCAGGATACCATAAATTGACCAAAAATCGTCGATTTAAAACCAACCCCCTCACTTAAAAGTCTGTCTCAGTTATGATGACACGCCCAAAGCTGTCTAAGTTATGACGAAAAACACCCAAAGTCTGCCTTGTCATGATGAGGAACAACTTAAGGCTCTCTTATTTGACAACAAACACCCAAGGTCTGTGTTGTCTTGACGACATGACGACAAACACAAAAAGTATGTCATTATTGTCATGTCGTAACGACAAATTCCTTTGGATACCAGTACCAGTTTTCGGATATACTAGATTCTGTCCCTCCTCCCCTTTCAACTTTCCTAGTGTGGTCGGTGGGTTCTGTGGAGTGGTTAGCCCCTTCTTTCCAAGAAAACATATACTATTCTATCGTACAGTGCAGCCTCTCTATAACGACCTTCGATATAACGACATCCTCTGTATAGCGACATGGTGCCCAGGTCCCGATTTTTCCCTTATATTTCATATAATATTTTTGGTTGCTTCCCTATAACGACAACTCTCTATAACAACATTTTTTTTTCTGGCCCCGACAAAGTCGTTATAGAGAGGTTGCACTGTATCGTTTTTATCTCTTTTAACGTTACTCTCTAGATACCCTTGTTCATTCTGGCATGTATGTGACATAATTGTATTGCAAGTGCCGTAAAACTCTTATTAACACTTTTTTTAAAACTTCAACTTCACTACGGGTTTGAAACGTTGCCTGTTTGACGACAGGTTTGATGTAAAACAGCCGTTATACCAGTTACACCATTCGGCATCAAAAACTTCATTTCGTCTGA
>NW_004797407.1:899553-901432 GCF_000002075.1 Aplysia californica | reverse complement strand
ACCCCCACTCTCTTTGTATCAATCTCCCACCCACCCCCTCCCCCTCTGTCTCTCTCCCACATCACCCCCTTCTCTTTTAAACCTATCCCCCCCCCTTTTCAGGTCCAACTACTACGCCGTGGACAACGTCCAAGCTCTGGGAAGTGGCTACAACAGATATGGAAGCACCGGAACTGGCTACAATGGAAATGGCTATAACAAGAATGACAACAACAACACCACCACCAACGGCAGTAACGGAAACGGCAACAGCAACAG
Organism: Aplysia californica; assembly: GCF_000002075.1. Lineage (NCBI taxonomy): Eukaryota > Metazoa > Mollusca > Gastropoda > Aplysiida > Aplysiidae > Aplysia > Aplysia californica. Next base: position 901,174 of record NW_004797407.1, on the reverse strand, counting down.
CAATAATGGCTACAATTCAGTCAACAATGGCTACAACTCGAATAACAACGGATACAACTCAAACAGAAATGTCTACAATCCAAACAGAAGTGGCTACAATTCAAACAGGAATTATTATTACTCAAATAGAAATAGCTACAATCCCAACAGAAATGTCTATAACTCAAATAGAAACGGCTACAACTCAAACAGAAATGGCTACTATAGAAACAATAATGGCTACTACAGAACCGACAATGTCTACTACAGAAACAACAATGTCTACAACCCAAACAGTAATGGCTACAACCCAAACAGCAATGGCTACAACCCAAACAGCAATGGCTACAATCCAAACAGCAATGGCTACAATGGAAACAGAAACGACTACAGCGGCAGTGGTTACAACGGAAATAACTACGATGGAACTGGCTTCAATGGAAATGGTAACACTGGAAATGGCTTCAATGGAAATGGTAACCCTGGAAATGGCTTCAGTGGAAACGGGTAAGGTTTTATGAAGATTTAGACTGTTTTTCTTTTCTCTCTCTCTTTTTTTTTTCTTTCTTTCTTCTTTTTTTTTAAAGTTCATTTATCTCTACCTACTTCTGGAAATGGTTTCAATGGAAAAGGGTAAGGTTTCTGTAGATTAGACTGGGTTTTTTTTTTGGTTTTTTTTGTTTGGGGGGGGGGGGGTTGTTTGTTTTTTGTGTTCTTTTTTTCTCTTTTTTCTCTCCGTTCGTTCTTCTCCGCCTACTGTAATCTGAGTCGGTGTCTATTGTACATTGTATATTATTATGCCTCACGCCACCATTAATAAAATTAAATTTGCGTGATTGGCGGGTGCTCTGTTGTGGTTTGCTCCTGCTTTCCTATAAAACATAATGTTATTATATTTTTAGCATTTTTTATCCTCGTTATCTCCCTTCTTTTTTTCTTTTGCCTATGTTACTTTCTTGTAGCACCTCTACTCTTCCGCACGTATGTGACCATTGATACAATTAATTTTTGGTGGTTGGCATGTGCTGTGATGTAGTTTGCTCCTTCTTTCCTATAAAACATATTATTATATAAATATTTTTAAAAATTATCATCTTTATCTCCCCTCCTTCTTTTTTGCGTTTGTTACTTTCTTGAAACACCTCTTATCTTTCGCACGTATATGACCATTGCTGCAATTAATTTTGGGTGGGTTGGCGGATGCTCTGTTGTGGTTTGCTCCTGCATTCCTATAAAACATATGTTTATCATCTTTATCTCCCCTCCTTCTTTTTTGCGTTTGTTACTGTCTTGTAACGCCTCTATTCTTCGCCACTTTTATATGACCTTATTGTGTTTTAAGAGCCTTAAAACTCATACCAAGACAAAATCGTCGACACAATTTGGGTCGTCCAGGGGGTGGGCTGCTTTAGCATTCAGCCCCCGTCTGTCAGTATCAGGACCAACCAAGGCTCAGTTCGATACAACATCGTGGTTGGCAGGCAAATACGACAGGGAAAGTAACAACACTGTGGACGTTGATCTGCAAAGACATTTCATTGAACTTTTTCATAGATTTTCCAAACTCCTACAGAAAAAGCTTCTCTCTCTCTCTCTCTCTCTCTCTCTCTCTCTCTCTCTCTCTCTCTCTCTCTCTCTCTTT
>NW_004797407.1:896059-898787 GCF_000002075.1 Aplysia californica | reverse complement strand
TCTTCTTCTTCTTCTTCTTCTTCTTCTTCTTCTTCTTCTTCTTCTTCTTCTTCTTCTTCTTCTTCTTCTTCTTCTTCTTCTTCTTCTTCTTCTTCTGAAAATGACATTGGAGATCATGGTTGCACCCCCAGTTCTCTGCAATATGATTTTTTTTCATGACGTTATGTCGATTCAAGTGTCCCTGATCTGCACTTACCTCTTCCTGTTTTTTTTTGTCTTGTTTGTTTGTCCTTTTCTTTGTTTTGTCACTTTGTGGTCACTTGGCGCAATAATGCGACGTTGAAAAAATTATTTGCTCTGGTCACCTGGCGCACTACGCCGGGCCTGAGAAATCCATTGCAGTTACTCCAAAAACTTGAACATTTCCTAGTTTTTGGTCACTCTCCTGGCTGGGTGACCAGATAGGTATTTTAAACTGCTGGCTGTGTGACTGCAAAGTGTTAGTTCGCCCTCCCTGTATTAAAATTGTCTGCCCTCACCAGGAAATGATCTACCACAGTAATGTAGCGGCCTGTAGTGGCTGTTACGTCTACCATCTGCCCCACCCCTGGCCACCTCCCCGGTACTGTGTGGCGTCTCAACCCTGGCTGCACCTTCTGTATGACGTCACAACCAACATGACGTCACCCTAGCAGAGTGGGAACATCTATAGTGCGGTCAAAAATTTGTGGCGCAATTTATTGTTAATAAATATAAATATCTCCGTAACTATCGAGCACAATGACTTATACATGTATAAATTAGTCTTACCTTATGAATCTTTTTTTAAACATTTGTACACTGTATTCTAGAAAATTCCGTCATAAATACTACATGTAATTTTTAAAATCCCAGTCAATTATTTACATTCCTTGAGCTGGTACAATACTTTACTTTTTTTACTTTTTCTTTCCTCTGGTATTCTTAGGATGTCGAGGGGGAGGAGCTGGTTTCGATCCTGTGCTAGGTGTGTAGCGTCTGTGATAGATTTGTTGTTGTACCAGGTTCTTTTTAACCCCATCCTGCCTGGTCTTTCTTGGTCTTCCTCTTCATTTGAAGCAGTATTCACGAGTGTGATAACCTCTAGCCGCTAGTTGCTTCTGGAGTATTCTGGTTAGATGTCCGAACTATTTGACTCTTTAACGTTCTAATAAATTAACTACTGGTGGTATTCCGGATTGTAGGCGTATGGTCTCGTTCCTTATGCGGTCTCTTCTGGTGACGTTGATGGTTTTGCGGAGACATCTCATTTGGGGTGCATTGATTTTTCTTTCTTGTTCCTTGTTTAGAGACCACGTTTGGCTCTGGTGTGTTAAGAATGGTATGAAGATGCTATTGATGAGCTGGGATTTTTACTTCGGTCGGTATGTTCTCGTGACTGAGCAGGGGTTCTAGCTGGTAGGTCACTACATTTGCCTTCATAGTTCTTTTTTCTATTTCTTTGTCCATACGCCAATCTTATGTGAAGATGCATCCCAAATATTTAAATTCCTCTACTACTAGTTGGAGTTGTGTTCCGTCGATAAGAATATTGAGTTTCCTTGAGTTTCTGCTGACTTACTTTACAAAAACACTATTGTGTATTTTACTCTTTCTGGGTGAACAACAACGCTCACTCCACGTTTTGCTCCCTCCGTTCCGTTTGTTCCACTCCAAAGGAAGATGCAGTTCTTGTACACCTGTTTGCTGTTGGACTTCTTTTTCCTGACATCCGCAATTCCCTGGATCTCAATCTTTCTAGCTTCCATGAAATCAATGATTTGTGGTTTCTTGTCGCCTCATCCGAATACATTCTATGTTCCTATTTTCGTTCTTCTATCTCGTGTCCGTTTGGCCTTTCTATTCCTTTTCCTTTAGAGTCTGTCTGTTTCTTCTCTTCCTTTCTTTGATTTTTAGCTGTCTTTTTTTTCCATTACCGGCTTGCTAGGCCTGTCGTAACTTCACCAGAGCCCCGTTGGCCAGCGACGTTTCAGGATGACCCGGGTTGGCCTTCACGTCTAGCGTAGCACCCCCGTGGCTTAAAGCCAAACCGTAAATCGCCCAAACCCAGCATTCCCCTACTTTGTCCTGTTTCCATCTCCCTCGGCTTGGACGGGGGGTTGGACTTTGGGAGACTGGGACAATAGCACTTTCTAAAGCAAGTCCGTACTTCTTCCTATCGCGACACTATAATATGCTTATGGAACTCGTTTTGAGAACATTTCGTGTGTGCAATGTTTTTTAAACTCTGTTTTTGCAACCATGAACGATTAGCGGCATTTATTCTATAAAATATTCAAACCAAAATGAAATGACGCAAACGCATCGCTGAATAGGGGTGGGTTACTCTCTGTGTAGAATGGCACATTCTGAACGGTATCAAAATAATATACTAAAGTCAAGAATGACGACATCAAGCAAGTTAATAGGTATTAGCAGAAATCCTTAGCAATTTAACTTGTCATTTATCAGGACACCGTTATTACGCGTGGGCTAACGTTTTAACACTAAAGAGTGTCATTAGTGAGCTGTGAACTGTGACGTAGGTCACATACGCATGCAAAATTAAGTGTGAGAAGCGGGAAGTGTGATAAACACTCCCATTTTCCGTGCTACGGAGATTTGTATTATTTTATGATAAATATATTTATGAAGGAATTAGTGTTTAGATCTAGCCTCAGTTGTTGTGGAAAAATATAATTAAGTTGAGACACATTGATGGATTGCTATGAAAAGTATTGGTGATAATGATTCACTCGTTGAATATATA
>NW_004797407.1:894186-895503 GCF_000002075.1 Aplysia californica | reverse complement strand
GGGAGAGAGAGAGAGAGAGAAGGAGGGGGGGGGTATCTGTCTGTGTAAAATGTGTACAATTGTGTACATAATACTGCAGTCTATAAGATTATAGACATTATACTATAGCCGACAAACTCAGAAATAAAATTTTGCTGAGTCGAAAGTTAAAAAAACAACCCAAAAAAAACATTTTATTATTAACAGTTAGTACCTAAATCTTCTTTGAATATTTTTAATTTGGAACTCGACAAAATAGCATTTTCTGAGCACCTGTAGCTGAAACCACATCAAATAACTCATTTTTTAAAGTGTGCTTAGAAAATGAATGCATACATTAATTAATGAATGAATGAAAATTGAAAAAGAACACGTCATGAATACTTTTTCAATTTTCATAAATTCATTTTCAAAGCACACTTTTCAAAAAATTAGTTACTTCATGTGATATCAGCTGCATGTGCTCAGAAATGTTATTTTGACGAGTCCCTGCGAGATCCTCGGCAACGACCTCGCTGATAGTTATGTCAAACAAGCAACAGGTTGCTGGGCCCAAGCCGCCAAATTGCATAATTATGAAAGTGCATGCGCCCAGATAAAACTGATCGCAAAAGACCGTCCGATATCCCACACCCGGACGAAGGAAATATGAAGGACAATTTCTTTATTACGGGAGGCTCAAATTAAGTCCCACAGCGACTGGCAAACATTAAGACTGGTTACTTCTCTAGGCTGCGGGCCAACAAAAATAGAATAACAGACAAACATCGGTTCCAATCTGTTCATTGTTCAGCGAGGAAACCCAAGATTTGGAGCACTGGTTGCAGAGATGCCGCACCACGGAGGTCCGGCGGTGGCATCTCTTCGGGGAGGATTCAGAGAGGTTAGACTGCCTCACCCGCTACCCAAGAGAGGCGGTGGCTCTGGCGAAGAGCACGAGCTTCGGAGCTCCAAACATTTCGAATGGATAGGCTACCACACATACAACAACTACAACAACAGCAACAACAACGACATAAAAACAGCAGAACATCTAATGATAAAATAACCATGGTAATGGCATCCGTCACAACAAGACAAAACACATGAACGGCAAAAAAAAGAAAACATACATATTTTTTTTTAAATGGACATCTGTCAAATTCCAGGACACAGAGAAAAGTTTATTTAGGCCAGCTGGAATCTGCAGGAAGCAAGAACATTCAAGGATTTTGGAACATAAATAAATCTGCTAGATATTATGTGTAGACATGATGGTATTTTATTTTTTGTTTGCTATGCACTTGAAGACTAACATTATAACGAAGTCGTCTCGTTCCCCCTCTCTACCCGGACACC
>NW_004797407.1:885020-893084 GCF_000002075.1 Aplysia californica | reverse complement strand
TTTTGTCATCTCACTTTCTTTCCTGCTCTCTAACAACGTTCTGTCGTCTGCTTTCGTCTCCACTTTCTGTCTCCACCCCCTCACCCCCCCCCCCTTGCCACCTCCTCTGAGCTCCTGGCTCTTTCTGCAGCCTTTCTACTGCTTCTCCTTGGCTCCGTCTTACTGCTGTCTTTCAACCACACCCCTGATCTTATTGTAGGTAAGATCTAAACCTAGCCTTCTCGGACAAGGGCAAAAAATCTCGGAGGTCCCGTGAGCAAGTTGCGCTCGTTATAGATCTCTTGGTGGTCCAAAATCGATAAGAGTAGGCTTCGGCCGCCAACTGGGCAAAATTCAAAATTCCCAACCAATTGAAAATGTTTGACGTGTCCCGCGCACTCATATGACCTTTTGCAGTTGCGAGCGCCGTAAAACACTTACAAAAAAACCACCCAACAACAACAGCAAAATACAGCGGAACTCGGTTTCAACGAAGTCGTCAGACCTGACCCTCAATTTCATGGAATCTGAGTTTTCCTTTTTTTAAAGTAAATATGAGGTTTTTGTGGAGATAATAACGTGCGCTGTACAAGTACATGTAATGTACAGGTATAATGTAATCGAATTTCTCAATCAAAAGTAGTTTGGTTTCAAATGAGAAGCATTTTCGTTTCTTTGATGCCATTCTGAGAAATGCTGGGAAATTTCTAAGAAAATACACCGGAGAGGGGATCGAATTTTTATTCTTCTGATATACAGTACGGACAGCTTGCTTTTATGTGCAACTCTCCGTTAATTTTTGGGGGGTTTGTTGGTTTTTAAAAAAAATTATATTTTTTTGTAAGTTTAATTAAACGCGACCGTCACTGGGATCTCGGCAAATCTAGAAGGAAATTGGCCTCCTTCCCGGGCAAAGCGGCCTCGAAGAGAGCGAGCGCCGCAGTCACCAAAATGTGTTTATGCTCTAGGTGTTGACCATCTATCTCCATACTCTCTCCAACACACCAATGAAAATTTTGAAAAACACTGGGGCATGTATCCGAGTAGACATTTTGGACATCTGAGCAAGCTATGCCATGTTGCTGTGTAGAGCCTAGCCTACGGTTACGTTGGATTCCACAGTCCAGGGCCTAATTCATTATGTAGATCTAGGTCAAGACTAGGTTATGGTTGTAACTTTGATCAGTAGTCGAAAAAAAACAACTGACGCTTTAAAATAATTTGTATCTCTACTGAAGTTTCACTCCCCGACCCGGTTGTATCCCCCCCCCAGATGTCCAAAATGTCTACTCGGATACATACCCCAGTGTTTTTCAAAATTGTCATTGGTGTGTTGGAGAGAGTATGGAGATAGATGGTCAACACCTAGAGCATAACCTAGTCTTGACCTAGATCTACATAATGAATTAGGCGCTGGACTGTGGAATCCAACGTTGCCGTAGGCTAGGCTCTACACAGCAACATGGCATAGCTTGTTGGGCAAACAATACTTCATAGATGATACATGACACAGAAGTACATTTAAACCAATCGGACCTTTTGCACAGCGTGTGCTTCGTAGAGTCTCACTGTCATTGAACTGAAAAGGAAAGTTTTAAAAATAGATGGCGAAAAGCTATTTTCATTGGAAAATTTTACAATTTCTACCGTTCCCCAAACTGTTTTAAAAAACAATAGTTAAGAATAATAATATGCCTTTTCCAAGGAGTTAAAAAAAATCATAACTACTTTTAGGCTTTAACATATCCCTCCCACCTTGCCTTTCATTTGGCTCCAAATTGAGTTAAATAATGAAATCTGTAGAAAACTAGAATAACGTCAGAATACACGATCAAAGTCAATGCTCGTAAATTTTTTTAAATATCGCCAGGGCCCACTTTTGCCATCATTAAGATCAAAATTTTCCTACCCCCACCTCCCCACCTCCCCACCAACACACACCTTCGAGCACGCATTTCCAAACAGGGCATAATATAACATCTGGCATTACCCAGGAGATCCCACCCGCCCACCAAGACTACCAAACCACCCACTATAGTGCAGTCAAAAATTCGTGGCACAACTTATTGTCAAATATCTCCTTAACTATCGAACATAAACTGCCCAGCTTTTGCACTGTGACTTGTATCAATTTGTCTTAACAGATCAATATTTTAGTAAAGACCTGTTAGCTGTATTCTAGAAAATTTCTTGACAAATACTTTAAAAAAATTCTAGTCTGTGGTTTCTACTGATTTTAAAAGGTTTACAGCTGGGACGATATAGCTTTTAAAAGCAAGTCCGTCATTTTTTTTCTAATCGTGAGATTGTCTATATTGGACGCATATTTTGAGAACTTTTAATGCAAAAAAGTCTTCACTATAAAATTCATTTCTTGTAACTAGTTTTGCCACTAAAAAGTATTATTGGTGAGCTATGACGTAACCCGTAAGCGTATACAAAATGTGTGTGAGAAGGGGGAAGTGCTGTGAACAATTCTATTTTCCGCGTGAAAGAGATTTGTAGTATTTTATATAAATTTGTGAAGAAAAGTTTTATTAGTTGCGCCACGAATTTTTGACTGCACTATAATACTAGTACCGCCAACTTAAATGTTATTCCAAGAGTGGCATGAGTAATAACACGTCACTGCCAAGGTGAACCCGACCACCCACCAACATTGCCGCATCGCCAAATTGTGGGTGATAGGTAACCAACATATTATTTCCAGATCGCCCACTACAGAGCGGTTAAGAATTCGTGGTGCAACTTATCCTCAAATATCTCTCTAACTGGTGAATGACCTCCACCCATACTTTGCATATCAGTTTGTATCAATTTGTCTTAACTTAATCAAATTTCTCCGCAACAACTAAGGTTCGATTAAAACACTTTTCTTCATAAATGTATATTAAATACTAGATCTATATTTTACTGTATAAATCTCCATCAAGCGGAAAATGGGATTGTTCGCAGCACTTCCCGCGTCTCGCACACCTTTTGCATACGCATATAGCCTACGTCACAGCTCGTTAATGACACATTTTAGTGACAAAACTTCTTTCAAGAAATTAATTTTATAGTGAACACATTTTTTGCACTAAAAGTTCCCTAAACATACGTTCAATACGCATAATGTTGCAATTATTTTAAAAAACCTGACAGATTTGCTTTTAAAAGCGATACTGCACGAGCTGCAAACTCTTAAAAATCTGTGAAAAACCATCGACTGGGATTTTTTATTAGTATTTATTCAGGAATTTTCTAGAATACAGTGTGCAGGAGTTTGAAAAAATGTTCACCTGTTAAGACAATAAATTGATATAAGTCATTGTACAAAAGTTGGAGAATCTATGTTCAATAGTTAATATATAAGGAGATATTTGACAATGGGTTACCTCACGAATTTTTAACCACGCTATGGTACCACCCACCTACAGGTATTTCCCAGTGGGGCAAACACATTTTAATAACACGTCACAGCCAGGGTGATCCCGACCGGCACCGCCTTCCAACATTACCTGATTAGTATGCTGTAGTTAGGAATGCACAGGTCTAGTACAGTGTAACGGTATAATAATTATTATAATACAAATCCATGAGTATACATGTAGCAGAATATATTCTATCTTACCAAGGACAGAGACACAGTCGGCCTTGAGGGCGTCGGCAGCTCTCTTTCTGTCATCGGCGTGACTGTGAGAGATGCCGTGGGCAATGGCAAACACCACTTTCTCTACCCCAGGCCGGGCAAACTGACGACAGAAACAATTGGTTGCTTTTACTTTTAGGCACAAGGGGGCTATCCCGATAAATGCTGTTTTGAGAAAATCGAAGGTAAAGTTTTTGCCCCTTAAATGGTTAAGTTTCTATAAAAGACAATGCGAGTTTTCTCCATAACCAAACAAATATTATACACACCAATAAAACCAATCTTCTCCTATAGGTAGGCGAATGTCCACTTTGGTGTGGGTCAAGATTTCTGGAAACCCCAAGATCTGGGATAGCCCTCTTGTCCTTAAAAGCGACCAAAATTAATTGTACTAGTAGTAGTTAGTAGAGGTTTTTACGGCGCTCGCAACTGCATAAGGTCATATGAGCGCCAGGAGATTAGAGGTGTTACAAGAGAGTAACAAACATAAAAAGAAGAAGGGGAGATAAGGACGATAGATGTTTGATAGGAAAGAAGAAGCAAACCACACCAGAGCACCCGCCAACCACCCACCAATTAATTGGGTCACCACATGGTGGAATCAGGCGCTCGTCAGAGTTTATTGGGCACATGCAGTTATTGGTATCCTCTTCCAGCTTGTTCATTTGTCTTGTTTTTGAGGAACAAATACCGATCTATTTGAAACAGAAGTCGAGGGATTTGTTATTGCATGTAGTAAGAGGGGGTTGCTTGGTGTCAGATGTAGAATTAGCGAAAAAATGGCGGCAAAGTTTGGTGACTTCTAACTTCCAAAGTTTGAGTGTCTACGGAAACAGCAAATCTGCATTTTGTTTATTTCTTTGATCCATGTTTTTCAGTAAAATCCACAGATATGACATGTTTTTAAAAGGATATAAAATGTGTTGAGCCAAAAACTGATTCAACAAAAATTGCTGAACAGACGGGAAAATGCCAGTTTCTTTGATTTTTTTCTTTTTAATTTATTTCTGTGGCCAGTTTCTTTGATTCTATTATTTTAACGAGCACTTGATTTCACCACGATGCCACACATTGGTGTAAAACATCGCAAGTTCCTTTCAACACAATTCAGGTAATGGCGAATACCATTCTCTCAACTCCAGACCGGGCAGACTGAAGACAGAAGCAAGGGTTTATTGCTTAAAATAATATTATTATAAGCTCCTTTCGAAACAATTCAATTGATGATCATCTGAAATCTAATAAAATATGACTCATTTGAAGAGCAATCACTAGCTATTTCTATCCACCAGTTCCAATAAAACTTCGAACAAATGGAATTCAAGCAGGGGGACGTCAGAAGTCACACTTATGAGACCAAAACACTTATGACCAAAATAGAGAAATGCAACTGACATGTTGGAAAAATATAAAATTTGAAAATAAAATGCCAACCAAAACTGAATGAAATACCAAATGTTGCAGCTTCTTCAAAATCAACCATATTTTTCTATTTCAAATAACCACTAACTGTGAAAAACACGTTTATTATTTTTTTTAAATGATGTTGCTAATTGACCTCAGGCAAAGTGCTGGCTATTTAAATTTTATGCTCCAGGTGTTGACCATCTCTCTCCTTTACACGCTCCAACACACCAATGGAAATTTCGAAAAACACTGGGGCATGTTTCTGGGTCGGTATTTTGGGCATCTTGTCCCCCCCCCCCCCTTTCACCCCAGTACCCATAAAAACAAACAAACACACAAACAAACAAGCAAACAAAACAAAACAAACGAAACAAAAAAAAAACTGTTCAGTGTCCAAAATGATAACCTGTGAGTGATTTTTGTTTACCACCAGATCAACACAGATAAGATTATTTAGAAGGCTTGCTTTGACACTGTCCGTCATGAGCCACCCATGCTGCGAGGGATACAAGGATACAACAGCCCAGCAAGACTGATAGAAAATACTCAATAAAAATTCTCCCCTCCCAGGAATTGAGCTGGGGTCTTCTGCATGCTACGGCCAAGCACCCAACCGCTGCTACTGGTGGTACTGCTGCTGCTGCTGCTGATGATGAAGATGATGAAGTAGATAATGCCGACTATGATGATGATGATGATGGTGATTATCGTGACAATGATGGTAACGATGAAGTGTTTCTCGCCATACCCGGAAAGAATGCTGTCTGGTGAAGTCCAAGGCCTTAGCTAGATTCTGGTGACCCGATGTGTGCACATCTCTAGTGACGTGAGAAATTTTGTTTTTCAGACCGTGTCGGTTATTTCTGAAATCTGTCAGATGGATTTCCTGCGGAGATTGCATACAAATGTGTTGTGTATGTTGTGTGTTCACAGGCTTGTTCTAAGCTGTGTAAACATAGGTGTGTTGTGTGTTCACATGCTTGTTCTAAGCTGTGTAAACATAGGTATGTTGTGTGTTCACAGGCTTGTTCTAAGCTGTGTAAACATAGGTGTGTTGTATGTTCACAGGCTTGTTCTCTGTTGTGTGTACATAGGTGCATAGTATATTGTGCGTTGTGTGTACACATGTGTGTAGTCAAATGTGCTGTGTGTAGTCAGATGTACCGTGTCGTTAGATGTACTATATGTAGTCATGTGTACTGTATATATACAGGTGTACTGTATGTAGTCAGGCGTACTGTATGTTGTCAGATGTACCGTGTCGTCAGATGTACTATATGTAGTCAGGTGTACTGTATGTAGTCAGGTGTACAGTGTTTTGGCAGGTGTACTGTATATAGTCAGGTGTACTGTATATAGTCAGGTGTACAGTGTTTTGGCAGGTGTACTGTATATAGTCAAGTGTACTGTATATAGTCAGGTGTACTGTATGTAGTCAGATGTACTGTAGGTAGTCAGGTGTACAGTGTTTTGGCAGGTGTACTGTATATATTCAGGTGTACTGTATGTAGACAGGTGTACTGTATGTAGTCAGGTGTACTGTAGGTAGTCAGGTGTACTGTAGGTAGTCAGGTGTACTGTATATAGACAGTTGTACTGTATGTAGACAGATGTACCGTGAATAGGCAGGTGTACTGTATGTAGTCAGTTGTGCTGTGTGTAGACTGGTGTACAGTGTGTAGACAGGTGTATTGTGCGTAGTCATGTGTACTGTGTATAGTACTTTAGGCAGATGTACTGTATGTAGATAGGTGTACGGTGCGTAGTCAGGTGTACTGTATGTAGTCAGGTGTACAGTGTTTTGGCAGGTGTACTGTATATAGTCAGGTGTACTGTATATAGTCAGGTGTACTGTGTGTAGACAGGTGTACTGTGCGTAGTCAGGTGTACTGTAGGTAGTCAGGTGTACTGTATATAGACAGTTATACGTATGTAGACAGATGTACCGTTAATAGGCAGGTGTACTGTATGTAGTAAGTTGTGCTGTTTGTAGACTGGTGTACTGTGTGTAGACATGTGTACTGTGTGTAGACAGCTGTAATTAGTGTAGACAGGTGTAATTAGTGTAGACAGGTGTACTGTGCGTAGTCAGGTGTACTGTGTGTAGACAGGTGTACTGTGCGTAGTCAGGTGTACTGTGTGTAGACAGGTGAACTGTACAGGTGTATACGTGCATTGTGTGTAGACGAGTGTGTCATGTATAGTACAAAAATAACACCGATTTTCTGGGAAATTGTGTACACCGACGTGTTGTGTACTGCATGTTGCGTTTTGTGTATTCTGTGCTCACTGTTGTGTGTTGTGCACAGTTGTGTGTTGAAGTCGCATTTAGTGTGGTGCCCTTTGTGCATTGGGTGAAGTACATTGTGTATAAAAAAATGTGTGTCGTGTATAGTACATTGTGTATAGTGCGTCGTGTGTTGCATATTGTGTGGTGTTTGATGCATATTGTGTATTGTGAGATGTTTGTTGTATATTGCGTATTATTATGTTCTATGTGTTGTATACTGCTCATTGTGTCTTGTGTGTCGTATGCTGTTTATTGTGTATTTTGAGTTGTGTGTCGTGTGTTGTTTATTGCGTATTGTGTTTTATGAGATGTACGTACATACATACATTTTTATACCAATCAGATTGCGACAATCTGCTAGGAATAAGCATGGAAAGAACATTCTTAAAAACAAAAACAAAACACAAAAAACCAAAAAAAACAAAAACAAATAACTAAATAACAAAAATCTGGTCCTGGCCCCTCACCTCATAGACGTCACTATCATAAAGCACCACAGCCACACGGACATTATTGTCCCCAATGTACCACTGGTTCACCAAAGCATTGATGAACTTGCCTTGTGCCTCCACTTGCCATCTGGTTACCTCGGTACTCCTTTGCACTAGGAACACAATCTCTACTGGCTTACAACCTGAAATTGTAAATTTAAAAAAAATCATACACACACAAGCGCGTACACATAGATGGACATACACGTACACTCACATGTACATACACAAACACACACACACACACACACACACACACACACACA
>NW_004797407.1:879702-882468 GCF_000002075.1 Aplysia californica | reverse complement strand
TTCTTCTTCTATCCCGTGGTTGGGGCAACCGTGGGGGCACCACTGCCTCTGAAAACCAGCTCTCGCCATCTATTTTTGTCCTCTGCTTTCCTCAGATTGTCACCCATTGTCTTTCCTGTCCACTCTGTAATGTTGTCTTCCCATCTCCTTCCCTGTCTTCCTCTCTTTCTCTTTCCTTGTACATTTCCTTGTAGGTTTGTTTCGGCAAGTGCTGTGGATCTTGTGACATGCCCACACCATTTTAATTTTCGTCTCTTCACTGTGGTCAGTAGATCTTCATGCTGCCCCACAGCGTAGGTGATTCTATTCAGTACCTCAGCATTTGAAACGTGGTCTTTGTATGAGATGTCAAGGAGTGTGCGGATACAACGGGAAACAAGGGAGACCACATCCAGCAGGCTGAAGAGAGCTGCTCGATATACACTGTCGAAATTTTGTCTAAGACGGCCTGACATTGCAAGAAGAACAGTGGCTGTTTTAGAGAGGTGGGCGTGTTATACAGTTACACAGTCAATCATTATAATATAAAAACCGTTTGGTTTTTTAAGGGGGTGGGGAGCAGAGAGAGAGAGAGAGAGAGAGAGAGAGAGAGAGAGAGAGAGAGAGAGAGAGAGAGAGAGAGAGAGAGAGAGAGAGAGAAAACAGTTTGGTAAGAGTTTAACATCACTCTCAACTGCGTAAGTTTATTAAAGAAATAATATAAGTGCGCGGGACACCGGTCGGTTTGTTTTTTTCTCACATTAATCAAGCATTTTCGATGATTTTGGTAAGATTTAATTTTGAATTCTTTCAGGGGTGGCGGACGAAACATATTCTAGTCAATTTTACGACCACCAAGGAATCTTTAACATGCGAAATGTGCACACAGGACCTCACGAGACTTTTTAGCCCGATTTTCCGAGAAGGGTAGGTGTTAGATCTTACATAACCTAAGATCAAGGGTGTAGCTGAAAGAGAGCAGTAAGAAGGTGCCAGGAGTAGCAGTAGGAGGATTCAATAGCCCAGAGGAAGTGAAAGGGGGGTGGGGGGACAGAACGTGACTAGAGATATTAAACATTTTCGGTTGCCTTCAGATTTCGAATCCTGGACCTGTTGAATGAAAGGCTAACACCGCACTTCTAGACCACGAGAGTCCCCGGAGAGAGAGAGAGAGAGAGAGAGAGAGAGAGAGAGAGAGAGAGAGAGAAAGGGAGAGAGAGAGAGAAATTTATACATATATATACATTGTATATACATGTACATGCAATATGTAAACTGTGACCAACCAAACAAACTATCAAATATATGTAAACTGTGACCAACCAAACAAACTATCAAATATATGTAAACTGTGATCAACCAAACTATCAAATATATGTAAACTGTGACCAACCAAACTATCAAATATATGTAAACTGTGACCAACCAAACTATCAAATATATGTAAACTGTGACCAACCAAAGATACTATCAAATTTTTAAGCAAATCATCAAACAATGCGCTATCAAACAATCAAATTACCAAACAATTAAATGATTGAACTACTATCAAACCATTGAATGCTGAAACCATTGAATGAGGTAAGTATCAAATATTCAGACTACATGTATCAAGGAGGGGACCTAGGGGGGGGGGGTGCTATCTTGCTTATTTGGGGATCAGATTTTACCAAATGTCACAGATAAAACAAACATGGTGAAGTGTTTTCAAATCTGCAATCAAATCGTAGAAACAAAAGTTTCGCTGCCATGGAGACATCAGCCAGATTTTGTTGACAGGTCTTATACAATCTAATACATCAATTTTTTTCGATGGAAACAGGTTTTTATTTTTGCATGTATGTTGGCAAACAATAGATCCACAAATGGTCTGTTGAATATTTCCTAGACGAAAAAGAAAATTTTTAATGACATTTTTTTTCTTGAGGTAGTATTCAAGGTTGCAAAAACTCAAACCCCCATACAATTATCAAACTGAGATAAAAGGGAACGAGGTCTCGATGCATTAACTCACCTAAACAATCTATAAAGATATTTTTACGCCCTGATCGACATAATTTAGATCATTTAGCTGGTGGTAAACGTTAACCTTGTCTGTGAGGGCCAGCCCGGTAAACGAACTCGGGCCTTTTGGGTGCGAGAAAGAAGCGTCTAATCCCGCTCTTATAGACTACAACACATACGCCGTTCTATGTGTACTAGCTAGGCCCCCTTTCGAGGAAAGGAATGATCGGCGCATTAACATCAACTGAAAGTCAATGGCCTACTATATTTACACTCTACTGGAATGAGGCAATATATCTTTAGAGATGCAAAAAAATTAGAGGATCTAGATCTATACTCTCCAAAAATAAATGCACCTCGCGAAATATCACTTCCGGCATTTCTGTTGTGAAGGACAGCTACGCAGATTTGTTTCGCTTCTCTGTGGAATAATCGCAAAGGCCAAAGAAGGACGGGAACCTTTTATAAAATGTATTTTTCTAAATTCAGGAAATGAATCAATCAAACATCGGGCTCCGTCATGGAGACCTATCTATCTTTTAGCAGGTACTTGCCAGCTTTCGACTCTGTAGCTGTCGAGAGTTTTATGGGAAAGTGACAAAATAATGTGTTTCAAAGTTGTCAAAAATATAATAGATGAGGAACTCACTGATATGACAGTATATCCCTGTGTAGTTCGGCTGACACAGACACACTGCTGTGCTCATCATCTCGATACACTGGCCTCCGTTATAACACGGGTGTTGGGCACACGGACTCTGTGTCACTACTGAGGGCACAGTA
>NW_004797407.1:875437-877265 GCF_000002075.1 Aplysia californica | reverse complement strand
CCCCCCCAGTCAGCCCAGCTGAAACTGAAAAAACCCAAAAAACAGCCCAAAGACTATTTAAACGCAATGGAAAAATTTGATCTGATCCTAGTCACAAGTCTAAAGCCTATACATATAAACTGGTAGACTGGTGGACCTTCAACTAAACCAGTTATTAGACTGTTCTGGAGGTGCACCGTCAACTCAACCAGAGGCCTCACGATAGACCTTCAACTAAAACTGGAACTGACCGAAATTACTATATAATAATATACACATTCAGAAAAACAAAAAACAAAACAAAAATACTCCCCACCCCAAAAAACCCAAAGCAAAACAAAACAACAACAAAACAACAAACAAACAAATGTGGGTGGTTGACAGGTGCTCTAGTGTGGTTTGCTCCTTCTTTCCCCCAAAAAAATTATCTTCTGTAGTCTCTACCTCCCCTCCTTTTTTGTGTTTGTTACTCTCTTGTAACACCTTTAAACTTCGGCAATTATAAGACCTTACTGTGTTGCAAGTGCCGTAAAACTCTAAAGACTAAAACAACAACAAAACAAAGAAACAGAACAACTCCACAGTCTCTCCAACAGCCTGGTCTCTCACCGTCACACGTCAGGTTTCTCACGGCCTCATCAAACGTCACCAAAGTGTCAAAAGTGGCGCCAAGTAGGGCGTAATGGCTGCCCGAGGCCATGCCCACCAGCTCCTGCTGAGCCACATTGCCCACGCCCACGGCTATCACAGCCACTCCTGAGGCTTGCAGTTTCTGGGACTCCTGGGAAACCACAACAAGTAAAATATTTGTTTGTTTGTTTTTTCCTTGTTTTAGCAAGAGTTTTACGGCACTTGCAACACAATATGGTCATATAAGTGCCGGAGATTTTAGGTGTTACAAGTGAGTAACAAACACAAAAAAAAGAATGAGGAGAGATAAGAACTATAGATGTCTGATAGGAAAGAAGGACCAAACCACATCAGAGCACCCGCCAACCACCAACTTGTTTTTTCCTCAACTTTTTATACACGTAAACTATGTGTTATGGCGTGGTGGAATCAGGCGTTCGTCAACATTTGAACATAATATGGAGTGATTAGTATCATCTTAACGGTTATTTTTGTTACCTTGCTTTCAATGAAAAAAAAGTCATTTATCTTGAATAGAAGTCGAGATATTTGCAATTGAAGGAGGGGGAGTCGGCTGGTTTCAGAAGTGAAATTAGCGAGAAAATGGCCACCAAAGCTTGGTGACTTCCATAGTTTAAGAGTTCTTGGAAACTGTAAATTTGCATTTTTGTGTGTCTTTAAGCAACGTTTTTCCATAAAATCCACACATAAAGGTTTTTCAGAACGGACTTAAAAAGCATGGAGCCAAAAAAAGCTAGAATTCGAAAAAACAAATGTCCAAACTAGTTGAAAATGCTGATTTCTTTGGATCTTATTTTTTTGACGAGCTCCTGTTTTCACCACGATACTTCTAATTTTTTTTTTTCAAAAACTTTTTATACCCGTATATATCCCGTTATTGTCCGTCTGTGTGTCTATCTGTTTACTTAATCCTCCCCTTTCCATCTCTTCCTCCATATATCTCTGTCTGTCTGTACATCTACCCGAATGTCTGTCTGTGTGCCCATCTACCTGCCTGTCTGTCTGCTTGCCTGTCTGTTTTCTATTTACTTTTTCCTCTGTCTATCTATTTGTCCATTTACTTTCTCCTCTTTCTATCTATTTCTCCATTTACTTTCTTCTCTTGTGATCTATTTCACCATAATAATCTCCGCCCAATGTCTCTCAGGTCCCCTCAATGCCACCCCTCCCTCCCTCACTTCACCCTCACCTCCATCCC
>NW_004797407.1:872986-874320 GCF_000002075.1 Aplysia californica | reverse complement strand
GTATGTGTGTGTGTGTGTGTGTGTGTGTGTGTGTGTGTGTGTGTGTGTGTGTGTGTGTGTGTGTGTGTTTACATGTTCAATTGTTCAATTGTGTTAGTATTTGTGCTTTGGCATTGATGACCAATTTGTATCCGGTCGTATGTTAAGATCACACGTAAACATATCGAAACAAACAGTGTAAATTTGATATATAGGTGAGGTTTTAATTGCGGTTAAAACAAATCTTGTCAAATTTCTTATTGCCAACGCCTATTTTTTTTTCTCTTTTTAAGAGGCTAACATTTTTGTACCATCCTCCTGCATCTACATGCATTTCCAATCGGAGCGTAAATAAATAACCCCTGTCACTACTCGACTGATCACCGTCACTCATTGAAATGAAGAAATGGCCATCAAGAAAGCACTGTGTTAAAACCCTATCCGTACGTCGTGTTTTACTATCGTATCCATTCGACGTGGGAAACTCTGTGCCACCACTTTCCAAAGAGGAAATTTACTCATCAATCCGATTGGTACGCTTTTGCATAGCAGTCTGTAAAAATGATTTTTTGAGAAATACTTCAAGTTTTAAAGAGATCTTCATGCTAGAAGTATTCTAAAATGTGAAGAATATAACCCCTGGGGTACAAAATAACCCCAGGCGTACGGATATGATTAAAGTGTCAATTTGTATTATTTTGGAAGCGGGCTGTTTTTCCTCTCCCAACAGGGACAATACCGATCTGAGCTATATTCGAGAAAAAAAGAGGGATGCACTCAAAGTGAACAAACATTTTCCTCAACGGGCAATCGAACCAGTGTCTTATTTTGCTAGTACGGTTGACAACATGGTTAGGATCAGCAAGAACAACAGACATCATTGCTGCAACGCAAGACAGATGTAAGTGAAGGTCCATGATCACCCACGCCAGTTGGCAAGGCACCGGATGATGATGACGGTTAAGTACCGAACCGCCAAATCCTTGGAGTCTTAAAATAAAAACTTTTTTATGAATATTTTTTTGGGGGGGGGCACAGGTAGGCGGAGAGGAGATGATCTATCTCTGAATAACAATTGAGACCTACCTGGAACGGTACATAGTTTAGTGCAACTAACAGTTCGTTTTTGTTCATGTGTTTGTCCATGCCGAACTGGAGGTAACTCTTGTCTGACTCTGTCACAACGCCAATCTGGGGGAAAAAGAGGGAGGGGGTGTTACATTAGATTTTTAAAAATCCTCAACTTCTTGATCACCCGTCCAGCAAGATACAGAAATCTAATCTGATTTTTTCATTTCTTTTTTCTTTGTCTTTTTCTTTTTTTTTTTTTTTTTTTTTTGGGGGGGGGGGGGGGG
>NW_004797407.1:871259-872861 GCF_000002075.1 Aplysia californica | reverse complement strand
ATGATGATGATGATGATGATGATGATGATGATGATGATGATGATGATGATGATAATGATATTGGTGGTAGTAATTATCATTCTTATCATCATCACCATCACCATCATCATCATCATATCTTATCTGTAAATATAATAGCACTTGCACCGCACACATTTCCGCTCAACAGCAAACTTTGTGTATGTGTTATACATTCTATATTGTTATTAATGCTATACTCCAAGCAATATTACAGGAAATAGATTAATTTATAGGATTCCAGTTTAAGGAGAAACAAATCAGCAACAACAACAACAACAACAACAACAACAACAACCTACCCTCACGTTGTCTGGCCCTATTTGTAACGGTTGTAGAAAGCCCCTGACAAAGTCCAACTGTTTGAGAAAGTTGTTCTTTCCTGTCTGTAGACTCGAGTCTAGCACAAACATGATGTCGGCTTTCTGGGGAATACAGGCTGGAGGGCGGTTAAAAAAAAATATGAGAGTTGAAAATGACATAAAATGGAATGATGATGATAATTCTGATTTTAAAAAGATAATGTATTGGTCTTTTTAAAATCCAATCGACGTATTCGGTTATAGGGGGTGCCCACTAGTGAGAGGGGATCGGTTCGGGTCGTTTTCTGGTGGTTTCAGTACACACTACAAGCCTGTCGCAATTGTACTCGACGACATGGAAGTTAAAGTAGAGAAACCTCAATGGCTTCCAGGGCTCCTTTCCTCAGTTCCCTGTTGCAGTGCTACGGCAGCCTAGAATCCCATAAACATGGCTACAATAGTTACATCGATAACTTTCTATTATCCAAGATCGTTCATAAGAAGTTAGCTCTAGCTCACTCTCCCAAAAAAGTGTGCGTGGAAGTCCGCGCATTGGTTCAGATGGTGCTGCAGTCTTTGTTTTGAAGTTCCCTTTCGTTTCTCCAGAAGAAGAATATGAATAGCACAGTTTGTTAGTTTAGCTTTTATTGTTTTTCACACAAGTAGGGTAACTCTGTTTGCAAAGTCTTCACTTTTTCGAAGAGGGCTCTACCGGATTTTGAGTATCAACATGGACACGTGACTCAGCCCTGTTGTGATTGGCTGCAAACCACCCGATCGCGCGATTCACAGGCCTGAAAATATACCCGTTTGTTTTTGTAGGTCACCGACCGAGTCGATCGGTTTGTGCCACGATGGTCGCTTTGCACCCTCAATTTGACTAGCCCCGACTACCAGATCGACCAGACCCGAACAGACTCGACCCAATCGCGTATGTGGACACCCCTTATTAGATCATAATTTAGTATGACAATCAGGGCTGAGAGGGATATAATAATAATATGTAGGTTACAACACCCCAGCAGAAATACAGAGATGCTGCATAAAAGTTTATCCCTGTTCGGTAACCAAATTGTGATGATGATGATGATGATGATGATGATGATGATGATGATGATGATGTACACACTTTGGTTTCTACAACGAGTGTAGTCATTTACATTTTCAATGTTCCTGATGAAGCCTATTGAGGGCGAAACGTTGAACTTGTCATTAAATATTTTGGAAATACTAGCAAGTCTTCACCGTTTACTATCTGCTGTATACAATGCTGCTGCTGCTG
>NW_004797407.1:867347-870016 GCF_000002075.1 Aplysia californica | reverse complement strand
ACATACACACACACACACACACACACACACACACACACACACACACACACACATGTCTATCCACTTACGCCTACCTCCGGATGGTTCTGTACATGGACGTCTCAAATCTATTCCAACATTATCCTGGCCCCAACCCTGTCCAGCAATGTCCTACATAATTGTTCTCGTGTCCAACATGTCATCACTGACCTGGGTTGACCCTTTCAGAACAATCAGAACCGTGTCCACCACTCCAGGGGTGGTTTGCAGGTGTTACTTGATCAATGTTATAGTATTTATCTCATGGCCATTCCGAATTGGGCGCTGGATAATTCTTCAATTCAGCATTTGATTTACTGATAACGTGTTCATTTGTCTTGTGTGTGATGAAAGAAATACTCATCAGTCTTGAGTAGAAGTCAAAGTATTTGCGATTGAAAGCGGTGGGACTCGCCTGGGGTTAGAGGTAAAATTAGCGAGAAAATGGCCGCCAAAGTTTGATGACTTCCAGAGCTTGAGTGTCCTTGGAAACTGCAAATTCATATAATTTATTGTGCCTTTGATCACCTTTTTTTCTTGAAAATCCACAATGAAGTGTGTTTTTAAATGGACGTAAAAGTTGCTGAGCAAAAAATTTAAAAAAAGATTAAAACCCACAAAAAACCCAAAACAAAACAAACACAGAAGAAGACTCGAAAAAAACTCCCAATATTCATGATGTTGTTGCTGTTGAATAGCTGTCGATTGTTTGTAGGTTTAGTAAGGTTTTACGGCGCTCGAAACTGCAAAAGGTTATATGAGTGCCAAGGGGTGGATGTCAACAGAGAAGTCCAAAAGAGGAATCAAACTTACTCTGCTCACCTCTCTATCCTCAACAGCACAAAGTCTGCTTCGACTATCGAGGCACCCCGGAAATACCAGTCCTCAAGGGAGTGACAAACGTACAGAAGAAGAGGAAAAATGAGGAAGTAAGGATGAGGAAAGAAATTGCAGCAGTTCCCCCTATGTTGTTCCAGCACAGTATGAGCATGACATTGATAAATCAGCCCATTTACATTTCGACTGTGCATAAGAAAATGTTCATATCCCCCCTTTGGGAATTACCCAAAGACACTTCAGTCAGTAGCACTGTCCGGGGGGGGGGGGGGTCGATTGTTACATGTGATGCAAGCATCAGTGTCACTGGGTCTGAAGATATTGTGCTATTGACTCTGAGAGATGTTGTAATGATTGGCTTTTTAATAGAAACGTGGGGAGAGATGTTTTTGTTGAATTTGTTTGTTTCTTTTCTGTTTTGTGGTAGATGGTGACTCTAAGTTAGTTCTGTGATGTGATGCATGATTATTTTTTGTCGAATTTGTTTCTTAGGTTTCCTTGTTTCTACTAATTTCCTGTTTGGATGGTTGGGGCACATTCTTTTGGTTCTTTCATGTAGCTCCAAAACTGCTTTATTTCTGCGGATTCCCAGCGGTTCAATATTTGAAAGGATTTCACATGCAGCAGTAGGTGTAGATCTCATGCCACCGTTTATGAAATATAGGGAATTATTTTGGAACTTGTCAAGGGTGTTGCAACCCAGTATTCATTTTTTAAAATACAAGTTTCTTTCATTTCGTGATTTTGACAAGCGCCTCATTTCACCAGGACGCCTCACATTTATTAGATTTGATCCTTGTAAAGAGAAATAGGCTACTACCGGCTTCTGTGGTGTAACGGTCAAACGCTTTGCCGCCATACACAGCTAGGCGACCCTAGTTCAGTTCCCGTGTGGGGAGAATTTTTATTAATCGAATATCTCATACTTACTGCTGGGATTTTGTATCCCTCTCAGTCGCGGGTTGGCCCTGATTTGCAAAGTCGAAGCCCACCTTTTAGATAATCTAGAATATGTAGTGGGGCCGAAAAGCGCCTACACTTAAAAAGAGTTACATAGACACGATAGTTTGCTGTTAGTGCTAGGAAAGCGCAGGAGTGACAGAAATTACAGAGAGAAGAGAAGAAACAGGATTTACAAATGGCACCATCTAACCACCCGTTCAGAGAGAAACAACCGAGAGAGCGAATAATAGGAGCTACCAATGGCGTTGTCCAACCATCCACTCATACAGAAACAACGAAGGAAAAGAAAGGTACGGTAGGACTTACCGGTAGAACCCTCAAACCACCCATCTTGAAAGAAAAAACAAAGAGAAAGCAAAGAAGTTGAACCTACCAACCACACACCCAGAAAAAAACAATAGAAAGAAATAATAAATAGAAAGAAAAGAAGCAGGGTCTAACGGTAGCGACCTCAAACCACTCTCTAGGAGAGAATCAACTGTGGGAACGCAAAGAAATTAGACCTACCAGTTACCATCCTCAAACCAACCTCGTTGCAGAAACAATAAGGACAGCAGCAGAGAAGTAGGACCTACTAGTGAAAATCCCCTACCATCCACACCGGTAGAAACAACCTACAAATAATGTCCCACGGTTTCGCCAGTTACATTGAACGTTGATAAGCAAAATAGTTTTTTTTTGGTTTTTTTTTTGGGGGGGGGGTGTTTTAAGAGCATCCGAGCAAAGGAGTGAATGGAGAACCATAATCGCCGATGTCTGCCGCAGATCTGGCACTGTATGATGATGAGTATATTTTAACTTTAAACATTTTTAAATGCATCTTGCTCTGTCTGTCCGTCTGTCCATCTGCC
>NW_004797407.1:865862-866927 GCF_000002075.1 Aplysia californica | reverse complement strand
ACATCATGACGGACTGTAGGTCGTAGCCCTCCGAGATCACATCTGCCTCATCGTACTCCAGGAACCACCTGCGGGAATCTGGGACAACGGACAGACAGACAAACCAACAGTTGGACTCTCAGAATAATGTTGCATTAATATAAGAAATAATAATAACTATAATAATTAGAAGAACATGATAATAATAATAATAATAATAATAAAAAATTATTAATAATAATAAGATAGATAGATAGATAGATAGAAAGTAGTAGTAGTAGTAGTAGTAGTAGTAGTAGTAGTAGTAGTAGTAGTAGTAGTAGTAGTAGTAGTAGTAGTAGTAGTGCACTCACAACTGCATAAGGTCATATAAGCGCTCGGGACACATTTTTAGCTTGGTAGGAATTCATTTTGAATTTTGCACGAGTGGTGGCCGAAGCTTACTCTTATCGATGTTAGAACCACCCAGGGATATTTAGCGTCTGCAACTTGCAAACTCGACCTCTGGGACATTTTTGCCCTTACCCGATAAGGTATGTTCTCATACCTACCCTAAGATCAGGGGTGTGGCTGAAAGACAGCAGAAAGAAGGCGCCAAGGAGTAGCAGTAGAACGGCTGTACCCCCGGGTGGTGCTACTGGCTGAAGTGTGTTTAGGCCATTCCTAAAGGGGGAAACATTTCTCGTTCTTTTGTACAATGGAATTGTAAATGGGCTGATTCAACAATGTCACGCTCATAACGGTGCCTGAACTACAACAGGGAACTGCTGCTTTTTTCTTTCCTATTCCTTACGAAAGCAGACGACAGAACAAGGTAAAAGAAATGGAAAAGAAGTAAAAACATAAATTTTAGGAGAACAAAGTTTTCCGTCGCTGTCTGGTTTCAAACCGGGGACCTATTGGGTGCATGGCAGACACTATAACCTCTAGGACGCGAGAGCCCCCTTTCTTCCTTCTTCTTCTTCTTCTTCTTCTTCTTCTTCTTCTTCTTCTTCTTCTTCTTCTTCGTAGTAGTAGTAGTAGTAGTAGTAGTAGTAGTAGTAGTAGTAGTAGTAGTAGTAGTAGTAGTAGTAGTAGTAGTAGTAT
>NW_004797407.1:862496-864726 GCF_000002075.1 Aplysia californica | reverse complement strand
TTCTTCTTCTTCTTCTTCTTCTTCTTCTTCTTCTTCTTCTTCTTCTTCTTCTTCTTCTTCTTCTTCTTCTTCTTCTTCTTCTTCTTCTTTGTAGTAGTAGTAGCTGTTGTTGTTGTTGTTAATGTTGTAGTAGTAGAAAATGTTTCGTTTTGGGTTTATCGTTTCAGTTCTTTATTAGGTATTGATTCCTTTTTAATAATGTTCTTACTTTCTGTGTCATAATTTTTTTATGAATTGCTTCGTTTTGGTTTTGAAAAAAAAGGACTTTGTGCTTTTCATTTTGGAAGCGCTTCTTTTGTTTGTTTGTTTGTTTGTTTGTTTGTTTGTTTGTTTGAGTTTGTTTGTTTGTTTGTTTGAGTTTGTTTGTTTGTTTGTTTGAGTTTGTTTGTTTGTTTGTTTGCTTGATGCTGTTTTCTTTTCATATGCTGTGTTATCTCATTAGGCGGTGTTTTATTTCATTTTTTTTTAAAGTATCGTTATTATCTAATTAGGAAAGGTTCTGTTTTGTTTGTTTTCCTTTTTACAATGACATTTAAATTATACTGGAAAATAGTTTCTTGGTTTTGGTTGTTGGTTTTTTTTTTCAGTTTGGGGAGGGCTAAGTGACTATGTCTATTGGCTTTCGTTTTAACTTTTTCTTTTTTTAAAATTTCTATGCTCTTTTTATTTTGGGGGAGATTTACCTGATTCTCTTATTTTCTATGTTATTTATTTCGAAGAAAGAAGTTATTTATTTGCTTTTTATTTTTCGTATTCTCTGTGTTATGTTTATAGCCTACATGTAGCTAACTGAGAAGCCTACCCCCCACCCCTTACCCCCGCCCTGGTGGCTACGGTCTCCGAGGCAGAGCCCCAGACACGCCCTCTAGCTTGATGTCAGGACAACATTCTTCACCACTTCACTAGTCAGATTCTCCTGGAAGACATCAGAGGTAGGTCAGGCATTTTCCTTAGAAGCGAAAACTGAATCTATAATCTTGAAGTGGGTAGTTGGCGTGTGATCGCGTGTGGTGTGATCCTTTTTTTCTATGAAATATATTATATCGTCCTTATTTTATCTATTTTCTTTTCATTAAAAGCTTATTTTTCTGTGTTTCTCTCCAATAATTATAATAATAGGGTGCAGTGGCGGAGCGGTTAGTGCGCTCGTCTCTGAAGCGGTACGTCCGGGTTCGAGCCTCGGTTCGGACACGGATTTTTTTCGCCCCCTCCTGCCCATCCAGCAGTAAAGGGTACCTGACTTCGAGTTGGGGAAGTAAAGGCGGCGGGGAAAGGAACTGGCCACCCTACCACAATATGCCGAAGGCCAAGGAAGGTGTCCCACTAACAAGGCAATCCCCAATGTCCGGATCGGATGCGGGAACAACTTTACTTCACTTTCACTCTCTAATAAAAACTATCATCTTCGGCACTTATATGGCACATTTGTGCTGCAAGTGCCGAAATTTTTAAAACTAAAACTATATTACAATATAGAAATAACGAATTCAAATAGAATAACGGACGACTGTATTTGTAACTGTAAATTGCAATGCTTTATGCCTTTATCGACAATTATTTCCGGGAAAGGATTTTTCGATCACCTGGGCTTTGTGAAACATAGCATCCCAGCAGACAGACAGAGGCAGTCTGTTCAGAAGAAGAAAAAACAAATCAAAACAACAACAACAAAACAAAAACATCACACCACAAGGGAACTGAACTCCGGCTTTTGGGGAGGAGCAACCAAGAGCCATAACGTAACTCCACAGACGTCGGTAAAAATCTAGAAACTTACTCACTTACTTGGTTGGTGAATCGGCATCATTACAGTCGGCACAATGCCATAGCTGCTCCTCCCTCCTCTTCAGGATCCATGAAAGGGTCTACCTGGTGACCGTGCCAGTTAACAGCTGGTTGGATATTCTTCTAGCTTTTCCACGCAGGTTGTTGTTTCTCTCTGACCGTCTGGAGACACCAGCTTCCTTTAGTCTGACCATTGTGTGTGAAGTGGTGCCTTCATCCTCTCTGTGGTCGTTGAACCATGCTGTCAGTGCTGCCATGACTGTTGGTGGATCTAATTGCATGGTGCCGCCAATCTCAGCCTGGCCTGCTAGCTTATCAGCACATCTAGAAATAAAAGATCTAAAACATTTATTTTTATAACCAGCGCCCTCTTTTACCTCCTTTATGAGATAACATTTTCGTATAGGCTGTCTACGCGTAAAATAACACCTGTCACCCACGCCCC
>NW_004797407.1:859004-860066 GCF_000002075.1 Aplysia californica | reverse complement strand
ACACACACACACACACACACACACACACATACACCTATCCGCAAATGCATACTCGCACGTACTTAGACAAACAAACTCACATTATATACCAAAAAAGCCTTTATTGCTCCTGGATGGCCCAATGCCACGCACAAAAGCAACCACAAAAGCAACAACAATAACAGTTACCATCAACAGCATCACTACGACAAGCAACAGCAAAGCAATAACCACCATAACGACAACAACAAAAACAAAAACAAAAACAACAATAATAGCAAATACCATATATAATACATGCACCACCACCACCACCACAACCACTACAATCACCACAACCACAACCACAACCACAACAACAACAACAACAACAACAACAACTACTACTACTACTACTACTACTACTACTACTACTACTACTACTACTACTACATCCAACACTACAATAACAACAACAATTCCATCATCACAACAAATACATCCACCAACATCACCACCACAACAACCACAGCAACAGCAACAACAATATCAACTACATATACCACTATCAGCACCACCACCACAACAATAACAACAACAACAACAACAACAACAACAACTCCACAATGACAACAAATAGATCTACATCCACCACAACCACCACCACCACCACCACCACCATCACCACCACCATTACAACAAATAGATCTATATCCATCACCACCACAACAGCAACAACTACATTCACCACCACCACAACAACAACCACATCAACCTCAACAACCAACAAAAGAATAACCTCTGACCTCCCTCCACCCCCACCCCCACCCCCTTTCCAAAGCGGGCAGCACGTCTGCTCCGTCTAGCTCCTCTGTGTGTAACAACAAGCCGTGCCTGAACGGCGGTGTGTGTATAGGAGGCTCTGCAGACGACAGCACATCATTCGCCTGTATCTGTCCCAGCACACACACAGGCACCGTGTGTCAGATCGGTCAGTCAATCAGTCAGTCAGTCACGTCTCTTGAGTCTTTGACACCATTCTTCTTCTTCGTCTTCTTCTTCTTCTTCTTCTTCTTCTTCTTCTTCTTCTTCTTCTTCTTCTTC
>NW_004797407.1:851446-856546 GCF_000002075.1 Aplysia californica | reverse complement strand
ACACACACACACACAGACGCACGCGCGCACGCACGCACGCACGCACGCACGCACACACACACATACACACACAAACGCTCGTGCGCACGTAAGCCTCCCTTAAGTTATACAGTCAAAAGTCTTTTGCGTTAGATTAAGATCTATAAGACATAAGCCAGTTAAAATTATGGCAATGTCATATTTATACTACAACATTTGTCACTAATATTTCTAACTATGAAGTAGACAAGATCAGATTTTACTTTACACACGTAAATGTGAAGCGCTAATTTTCTTTGGTCCTATTTCATAGCACCGTATGCCTATTTAAATCTGCCTTTTTTAAAATTTGAGATTAAGGAATCATAGTATTAATATATTATTACACATATTTGTTTAATTAAAGAAGATGTGCTTAAAAAATGGTTATGTCCCAAAACGACACGCCTTCAAACAGTATCCAATGACCAGATTATTGCACGTCCTCAGTGAGTTTAAAACAGTAACGCTCTGTGTTTCTCCCTACAGATGTGAGCAGCATGTCGACCACCGTGGCACCAGGCAGCTGTTCCAGACCTACTGTGGACAAGTCTAACCTGGGTACCTGATAGATAGATAGATAGATAGATAGATAGATAGATAGATAGATAGATCGATAGATAGATAGATAGATAGATAGATAGATAGATAGATAGATAGATAGATAGATAGATAGATAGATGGATATCGTGTCTGGTCAGATCTGATCTAATTGTTTCTTATTTTACCCCTCCCCCCTAAAAATTGGGCTCAACTGTAGCAAAGTCTGAAGTGGTCTTGTCGTGTCTTATATTTTAGTATCTTATCTCATTCTAATTCGTCTTAATTTGTTCTATCAGATATGCTTGCTTCTGATCTGATCTAATCTGATCTGATCTGATCTGATCTGATCTGATCTGACCTTGTATGATCTAATTCTCTCTCAGGCTGCGATGCGGAAGGATTTATGTTATATATCATGTTCTTTTGTTATATCTCTTTTCCTGATATACCAAGCTTCTGTGCTGCGACGGTTATCTTATCTTATCTTATTATCTTATCTTATCTTATCTAACAGACCAAGATGGGTAGCGTGTAGAGTAGGTAGTCTAGTGGTTAGGCTACCGAACCCGTTATCGTGAAAATTCAAGTTCTGGGCTTCGAGCCGTAGCTCGGTCCGACTTTGTGTCCTTGGGAAAGGCACTTCACATGAATCAATTCCTATTTGGCTCGGTCCTTTCGGGGATGGGCGTTAACTAAACTCAGAGGTCTCGCCTCTTAAATAACCAAATATAGTGTTTTTTTTCCCTTGCCCAATTATATGAGATTGACACCATCTGATTAGTAGAAAAAAAAGTGCATTAGATTGTGTCCAATAGTGTATTACATGCATACTTAGTTAACAATTAACTGTTAACCAAATAGTGTTCATAGGGACGTTAACCCTATCCGTAGGTCGTGCTTTTCTGTCGTATCCATACGACGTGAGGAACTCTGTGCCACCACTTTCCAAAGAAGAAATTTACTCGTTAATCCGATCCTTACACTTTGCATAACAGCCTGTCAAAATGATTTTTGGAGAAATACTGAAAATTTCAAAGAGATCTTCGCTCTAGAAGTATTCTTAAATGTGAAGATTACAACGCCGGGGGTACAAAATGACCCCAGGGCGTACGGATACGGTTAAACCAATACCATTTTTTCCAACCAGGGTGTGGAGCCGCGGAGGTTGTGTTTATGATCGAGTACGCGCGCTCTGACATCGGCACAAGCGTGGACCACGAGGGAGACTTCATCAAGGAGCTCATCGATGAGTGGAACGTGGACGATACGCACATCCGTATCGGTGTCGTCGTCTACCACGATACCGTCTCGGAGGTCAGATGTTATAGGTTTGGGTTTTTTTCGGCAGGGGGGAGTTCTTACAAAAAGACTACAACTTCATCAACGTCTACCATAATGAGTATTTTGTGCATTAAAGAGACGATTCTTTTAAACTGGTGGAACATACGTCGAACATGCAAATCGGTGTTCTTGATATTTACAATAATTATTTTGAAGTCGATTTGGTAAAATTGTATTTGTTCAAAGTTTTCTTTTTCTTTCATTTGGGGCAAAGATGACCCAGCGATTGCCCTTTAAATAGATATTCATTTTTACGACGCCATGTACTAACGTTAAAGCCTTGTTAGGGCTCAGACGTCATCTATATTTCTGAAAGTTCGTCACTTTGGTCGCCTAAAACTTCAGAACCACTTAACTTTCAATTTGAAAAAAAAATAAATAACGGTGGTTCAGAATCGTTTAAATGGTGCACAGCTATATTAATGGTGGCGTCAGGTGCTCGTCAAATTTTGGGCATTTTGAGTTATTGATATAATCTTAAGCTCTATTCTTTGTCTTGCTTTTGATGAAAAAGAAATTGCCATATTTCTTGAATATTTCCGATTGAAGGATGTGAGGGTCGCTTCGTTTCAAAGGTAAAAAATAACGAGACAATGGCCGCCTAAGTCTGGTGATTGTCAAAGCTTGAGGTTCCTTGCAAGCTACAAATCTACATTTTTGGCGCCTCTTGTCAACGTCATTCTGTAAAACCCAAACAGGAATTTGTTATTCAATGGCCATAAAAGGTGTAAGGTGTTGAGCCAACACCTCCCCCCCCCCCCCCCCGAAAAAAATCGATACAAATTACCAAACGGGCGGGAAATTGCAGTTTCTTTGCAATTTATTACTTAGATCTATTTATTGATGAGCTCCAGGTTTCACCATGATGCCGCATCTTTCATCTTTCAATCTGTCTATCCATCTATTTATCTATCTATCTATCTGTCTGTCTATCTGTCTATCTGTCTATCTATCTATCTATCTATCTATCTATCTATCTATCTATCAATCTATCTATCTATCTATCTATCTGTCTATCTATCTATCTATCTGTCTATCTATCTATCTGTCTATCTATCTATCTATCTATCTATCTATCTATCTATCTATCTATCTATCTATCTTTCATTGTCCCCACAGGCCATCCACATCGACCAGTACAAGAACGACCCTCGCGCCCTCAAGGACAGAATCTCTCGCATCACCCGCAGTCTCCGGCCCAGCGGAACAGCCGACCTGGCCAATGCGTTGGATTACGTCAGGACCAACTCCTTCACGGTATGTTCTAACCTAAATTACCTCACTATGTCTCTTCACATACTTATTACATACTAGCTGTCAGGGGCGAAGCGTCTATATAATCAAATAATCACTGCTTCCCTTCCTAATTCTGAAACATTGTCGCTGTCAAATTCATCCTTAAACGTAAACCTCTTTAATTAAATGTAAAAAGACGTTCGTAATCAATAATGAACAGTATGCCTAACATTCAAAACGGTTTCACGGCCTCAGAAATAGCCTCCTCACCCCTCTCGGGCCACTCCATAAGCAGTCGCAAGCTTTGATTAAGTAAGCTTAAAGTGAGTCTGGAAGAGTCTACCAATAGATTTGAAGGGAACATGTACATAGCAGTCCAAGCTGTTTCATTGCCACATATACCCTGTTCACCCCTTTGGGGCCACAGTTAAAATCAATCTCAAGCCCTGATTATGTATGCTAACTAACGCTGGTCGAGTCTACCTCACAAATGTGAGGGGAACTAACTCCTAATAATCTCTTGACTGCTGCGTGTGCTTGTTTTTTTTCTTCGACTTTTTACCGTCCTATAATCAGATCGTGACCTCTATTATGACACCAGCTCCTGGCCGCGAAAGGCTAACAAAAACAGCCAAATGTGAAATTTAAAAAATGATAATTGTCTTGTTCTACCAAAGAGTTAGACTTACTGGTAGATCTATAACATATAGATCTAGTACTGACATCTCTGTTTCTTTGCTTTGTGTTTATGTATTCACATCTAAAGTTAAATTTAATTTTAGTTGGAACTGATATTTAATAAGATACTTTCCCGATTATTTTGGCGGTTGAACATACAATATGAATTCCGGATTTGTTTTCATTCACAACTCAGAGTCGCTGCCTCGAGTAAGCTTCTTGTGTGATATCTACAGGCCATATCTGATCCCGTTTCACTTTGATTACCCTGTCAAACAAGTTCAGCCTTCGCCCCTGCTAGCTGGGTACCCCGTTCAATGAACAGACTCAAAAGAATCTATCGTCAAGTCATAGTGGGTCAGTGCGCACTGCACGTGAACGGAAGTCAAGCTTGTTTACAATGGTGTCTTAGAAGACGGACTTTCCCAAGACTAGATCTAAACGAAACTATGGAAAAACTGAAAATTAAACTACACTGACTTCAGACGCATTAATATAACTGTGCACCCTTTAAATGATTCTGAACCACCGTTATTTCTTTTTTCAAATTCGAAAGTTTAGTGGTTCTGAAGTTTTAAGTGACCAAAGTGACGAACTTTCACGAATATAATATAATTATGTATTACTATATAGATGACGACAGAGCCCTAACACTGTATGACGCCACTCTGACAGAGAATAATATTTTTCACGTCACATCATGCCGTGGCACGTTACGTCATGCCGTGGCACATCACAATCCTTCTAATTACTTCACTTTGTCTCAGGACGTATGTGTATGCAAGACTTTAGAATCTTGCTACAGTTTTGCACCACTCTTTCAACGTATGTTATGTATGACGTCAAAATCCTATTTACGGGAGAATGCAAGGAATATAAAAGGGACTACAAAAGAGGAGTGAGGCAAGGATGTGTTCTGTCACTAGACCTCTTTAATACATAGTGAAACAATCCTTACACTATAAAACAATAGAAAGTGCTGATCTGAAAGTCTTTCTTCATTCATTTATTCATTCATTCATTTATGTATTATGCATTCATCTCATTGTATAAAGTACGGTACTCCCGTCACGGCGTTGAGAATGTTGAGATCCCGATAGTCCACCATTAACTTTTTCTTTGTTTGTTTGCTTTTTTGTTTGTTTGGTTGGTTTTTTTGTTCATGCTGTTGCTGCTGTTGCTGTTGAGAGACAGAGAGACAGTGAGACAGAGAGAGACAGAGAGAGACAGAGGAAGGAGAGAGTGAGGAATGGAGAGAGAGAGAGAGAGAGAGAGAGAGAGAGA
>NW_004797407.1:848398-849687 GCF_000002075.1 Aplysia californica | reverse complement strand
GGGGCTAAAACTTTGGTGGTGGTTGGCGGGGGCTCTGGTGTGGTTTGCTTCTTCTTTCCTATAAAAAACTACCGTCCTTCTCTCTCCTCCTCCTTTTTTGTGTTTGTTACTCTCTTGTAACACCTCTAATCTTTGGTTCATTACCTTATTGTGTTACTAAAACTTTTTTTAAAAACTTAAATACTTTAGGACCCCATTATAAATTGGTTCAATCTCAATAACACTCATTTTTAGATACAGGTGAAAATGTTCAATATGACCACCGTTAATGTCGAAAAGAAAAGCGATTGTCTTAGACAGGAGGACATTTTGGACAAAGTCATTATCATAGTTAAGAATAGAATATATATCCCATGGAAAAAACGCAAGGGAAAATGGGGCGTGGCCAGGTACAGCTGCGTCTTGGGGAGACTGTATGGTCGGCAGAGCACATTCAACCTACTGTACTTCTTCAGTCGAAATCATTGCCACACTTTATTAATAGTCCTCAAATATAGAAGAAAAATTAACAAAGCTTTATCCAACAAAACAAAAGGATAGGAGTTGTTAGGTTTTGTGTGTGTGTGTGTGTGTGTGTGTGTGTGTGTGTGTGTGTGTGTGTGTGTTGTTTTAGTAAGGTTTTAAGGCGCTCGCAACTGCATACGGTCCTTATTATGAGCCCCAATGGGTGGATGTCAACAGAGAAGTCCAAATGGGGATATTAGGCTTACTCTGCTCACCTCTCAAGCCTAAGCAGCACAAAGTCTGCTTCGACTGTCAAGGCACCCTGGAAATAGCAGTTCACAAGAGAGTGACAAACATACAAAAGAAGTAGAGGGAAAATGATAATACCGGTAGTAAGGGTGAGGAGAGAAAAAGCAGCAGTTCCCCCTATGTTGTTCCGGCACAGTATGAGCTTGAAATTGATAAATCTGCCCATTTACAAGTCTACTGTACATAAGAACATGTTAATATTCCCCTTTTGGGAATGGCCTAAAGAAACTCCAGTCAGTATCACTGCTCGGGGGGAAGGGGGTGGAAGGGGGGGGGGATGGTGGTAGGAGTTGTAACTTATATATACATAACATGTAGAGGCTGATATACAAATGAAACGATCAGAAAGCAATATTAAAACAGTGGACTGGCACTTGGCACTGGGTAGGATATCACACCGTGGAAATGTGGGAGTCGTGAGGATAGAAAGAAGCTGGCTGCAAAATCCGTTGTCTAGCCTAGTTAGCCCAAACTGTCAGCCAGATTACTAAAATGGCGGGGATAGAGGTTATGTTAGGTGTCGCCTGCCCCCGCCC
>NW_004797407.1:824673-847341 GCF_000002075.1 Aplysia californica | reverse complement strand
CACACACACACACACACATACACACACACACACACACATAATATATAATGATGAATCTCCATAGATGGCCTGTGGCAAAACTCATTACAAGAAATAATTAATTTTAGAGTGAACTCTTTTTGACACTACAGGTTCTCAAAACTTGCTTTCAATAAACATAGGCCTAATGACGCGGTTAGGAAAAAAAACCCAACAACAACAACAACAAAAAAACTCCAGCAGACTAGGTTTTAAAAGCGATATTTCCCAAACTGTAAACTTTTAAAATTCTGTAGAAATCACCCACTTGGGTTTTAAATTGATAATAAATATTTATTCAATTTTGAAGACTGTTACAGTGCTTCGAAGTTCGTAAAAATTTTGGGCAATTTTATTTTTTAAAGTGACAAAATACTAAACCTGATTTGGTATCTTATAGAATAATAACATTGAAACTCATTAATTTTAATTAATCAAAGTACGATTGTTTGAATGCAACTTTACAACTGAGAATCTAGCTGAGGCCAAAATTACCCGTCAGTCAGTTTTCAAGTTACAGCACGTGTAGAAATCTATTTTTAAAAATAAAATTCTTCAAAGTTAACAAAAATTCAGGGTCTAATCCTATTTATTATTTTTCTAAAGTGAAAACAGGCTAAACCTAAGAATGTTGTCCTGAAACCTATTTAATTTATAATAACTCTCGGTACGATTGTGTGAATGTTGCTGAGACCATGGGTAGGGGGCCCCGGTGTTTTTTGTTGTATTTTTTTTGTGTGTTTGTAGAGTCACGCCTCTGTGTCTGTAGATTAATTAAGTTTTAGCCTATTAAAATTTTTATTACTGGGCATGGTAAATTCTTCCTATCTATACTACTATTTACACTATGAGCTCTCTTTGGCAGTGTATACCGTGCCCACACTACTAACTAATACTATAAACCTCTATTTTTAACAAAAATTCATGCACTAAAAATATGAAAAGGCTGTATAGATGCATGGGGTTCACTTTTTGAGAATCTTGGTGACTAAATTAAAATAAGATAATATGTTACTGGAATAAATAAGAAAATTGCGAGTGAAAGAAATTAACTTTATAGGCCTAATTAGGTCTATAATATAATAATTATATATGGCCTATCTAATAAAATACATTTTATTAAAAATAGTCTACTATTGTCAATACATAATTTTGTATTATTATTATTATTATTATTATTATTATTATTATTATTATTATTATTATTATTATTATTATTATTATTATTATTATTATTATTATTATTAGTTCTTGTTATTGTTGTTATTGTTGTTGTAGTTTTTATTACTTTCACAATTACATGTACTACACTGTATTACTATTATTATTATCATTACTTTCACAACTACTATTACTATTATATAGTAATAATATGTAATAAAAAATAATGATACTTCCCACTCCCTCTAACTCCACTCCCCCCCTCCCCCTCTCTCTCTCTCTCTCTCTCTCCCTCCCTCCTTCTCCCCACTGCTTTCCTCTTCCCCCTTTCCACGCCCCTTTTCCTAACAGCCGTTCGTTTTGTGGACAAGATTGTTTTCTTGTCTTGTTTTGGTTCGTTTCTTACTGTTCCAATGTTTTATAATCCTCTTCCCGTCCATGTCAATTTTTAAATTGTTCAACATGGCCGCTCCCTAGGAGTCAGAGTTGGAGTTGTGTACAGTGTAGAGAAACCGAAAGCAATCGAGACGTCTACATACAGACACAGCATATTATGAAAGGATATAGTCTAACAACGAATACATTCAATGAACTGATGGAAAGGAAAATGTAATCCGAAAGTTTTTCCATGGTCCATTGCAATGGATCTTAGCATTGTCAGTCTTCAAAAAATTCAAAAATCATCATAAAAAGATTCTTAAAGTTTAAAAAAAATAAAAAAATTAGGCCCAATTTGAAGTCCCGAGGCTGGTCCAACTCCTAAGTCCAAGTAGATCTACTCCAGGTTTCTCAAGTCCACAATAAAATTGAGTGAGTGTGAGCTGTACTGTAGTTCTAAACTGCAAATTCTAGTGTGTGTGTGAATAAAAAGTTCACGAATTAAAGAGGCCTCCGCACTGTACTGAAATTGAACTGACTACAGTCTACAGTCACTGTAACATAGGCTAAATTACAATTCTCTGTCCATTGTATTATTAGATTATATTATTATTTATAGTGTCAATCTAGTTTCTAGGTCAACTAGATCTAGATATTTTGATGGCGCCGTTACAGTTTTGTCGAAGGAAATACAGGACATTGGGCCTACTTGGCGTAGTTGCAGTGCTTTTTTACTTACTTCAGTGCATCAGCATCACACAGTTGGGGAAAATTCCAGGCAAAAAGAACAAGCACTCCTCCCAGTCGCAGACTTTAGTGAAGAACATGGCCATAGAAGATGGAATACTGGAGAATGACCAGAGAAATATTGCTGAGAAAATTGCAGCTGAACATGCTGATGTCGAAGAAAATGGAGCAGCTGCAAGACAAAATATTGATGTCAAAGGAAACAGATTGCCTGGGAGTACACTAAGTGATGTGTACAGAGATGGTTCTGACGATGAAAGCTTACAGAGATCCGGTTCCTCATCCCTGGTGTTACGTGGAGTCCTGCCATCTGACTGGAAGAGATACATGCTGAACAAGAATGGAATGTTCTCCTGCATTGCAGCACCACAGGTATCAGTTTTTAATCTTTTGGTATTATAGATCTATTTATTAAAACGAAGTGGCTATTCGGACTCGAGTCCGAACAGCCACTACTGGATGCTATTCGGACTTAAATAATAAATTCCAGTGCGCCTGCGCAATCACCAGTTGTACTGTAAGTGAGGTCTACTCGAGTCCGAATAGTCTCCTGTTGCTATTCGGACTATAAACTACTGGTAGGCTATTACACTGCGTTTCACGACTACAAAGGGATCAATTATCAAAACATAGAATTCATAAAATCAGTCCTTATATAGACCCCCCTCCCTCCCCCCTCCCTCTCTCTGTCTCTCTCTCTCTCTCTGCTCTCTCTTACTTTTCTTCTCTCTTTTTTTCTCTTACTTTTTCTCTCTCCATCTTTCTTGCCCATGTGCACCCCACCACCGTCACTCCTTTTTTTTAGCAGATTTATATTCCCTCCCATACCAATGCCCACTGCCTGGCCCTATTATCCTTTGTAAAAAGAAAAGACCGCAGTTCGCACTGGGTCACCATGGTCGACGCCCATTTGTTGTAAGTTCCTTGGCCAGATCATAGAAACCGAGGAAGGCCAAGGTCGAATTGCTTGTCTGCTTCACACCCAGTACACCTAGTGATTGCGCACGCACGCATTGGAGTTTGAGTCGGAATAGCCACGAAAGGCTATTAGGACTCGAATTCAGACTAGAGGGTCTGAATAGCCTCCCACAGCTGTTCGGACTCGAGTTCGAATAGCCACGTCCTTATAAAAAAATATGATGTAGTCTGACTTGATGAATCTTAGAATTATTATAGAAAGAT
This sequence comes from Aplysia californica, assembly GCF_000002075.1. NCBI lineage: Eukaryota > Metazoa > Mollusca > Gastropoda > Aplysiida > Aplysiidae > Aplysia > Aplysia californica. The sequence continues at coordinate 843,855 of NW_004797407.1, read as the reverse complement.
TACTACTCTCAATACTCTCATAGATATCTCAAGTAGTTTTTCAGATATTGCATATATTTTGTGAGGTAGGGTAATGATAGAATTTTGAAAAAATGAGCTTTTAAGTTTTAAAAACGTTAAAACACCTATAAACTTAAAAAATTTTTTTTTTTTAATGTATTTATTCATGGAAAATTCATGTTGTTATATTTGACATTCAGTTGACATCTATATCAAGAATAGAATTCAATGGTAAAACATAGCAGGGAAGAGAAAATGTGCTTCGAGAATAGATTTTTACTACCTTTTAAAAGTAGTTATTTACTTTTATTATACCCTACCGTCAAAATAATTCAAAATAAAATATTTAGAAGTCAAATCTTTGAAAACCCTTTGAGCACATTGTCAAAAAATGGTGGGTCCATCATTTTTTTATGGAAACACATTTTGGTCCAAAAAGTGATTTTTGTCGATATATATATATCAGCCTGTAGCTGGAAACGGTCTGGGGAAACTTTTTGTACCTTTCTCTAGGTGCACACACATATTCTGTGCTTTACTGTCTACACTGAAAAAAAATTGTGTTGGACTGGACAGAGGATAGTCTGCTGTGTGTTATATTGTTACTGTTATAATTTTATCATCATATATTCCCCGCGGCACTACTACTGACAGAACAGTGTCTTTAGGCCATTCCCCAAGGGGGGACATTAACAAACTTCTTATGCACAGTAGATATTTGTAAATGGCCTGATTCATCAATGAATGTCGTGCACTACTTCTTTTGTATGTTATGTCACTTTCTTGTGACCCACTATTTCCGGGGTGCCTTTATAGTCGAAGCAGACTTTGTGCTGTTGAAGCTAGAGAGGTGAGCAGAGTAACCCTAATACTCGTATGGACTTTTTTTGTTAACATATATAACCCTTTGGCGCTCATAAATGCAGTTGCGAGCACCGTAAAACCTTACTAAAACTATTAAACTAAAATGCCATAGTCAGTAACACTTGGCTTGTTTTTATGCCTGAAAATAAATTTGCTGACTTAATTTTTTAATATCTGTAAAAATGTATTAAATTGATAAAATTAAATGATTAAAATTGTATATCTTTTTTGCACTTTTCGGCTTGTAGGTTCAAATTTCTATGGACAAAGTCAATGATGACTTCTGTGACTGCCCGGACTCCTCAGATGAACCAGGCACATCGGCCTGCCCTCACAGCAAGTAAGCTACACATAGTACAAAGTTGTACCTTTTTGTGGGTGGTTGATGGGTGTTCTTATAGGGTCAGTCATGAAATCTGCTCCCTTTGCTTTTACCAGACCTTCCACTAATCACGATTTATTTGTGATAGCCCGATTTTTTGCCCCAAACCTCAAGTTTCCAAATTTCGAACTCTATCATGGGAACAACAGTTAAGCTTTATGTCAGCAGGAACTCGGGCCACTATTTTCCTAAAAATTGATGCCAGATTTAGTAGTTGACCCACCTCAAGTTGTGTTGGATCTAAGTTGCTCTCACGTGTTATTTCAACTATAACGAAAATAGTATCGATTTGGCATTTCGACTTCAGACATTCTCGAGATTAGTGGCAGTTGGTAGTGAAGGGATTACGGGCTTGAAACCCCCCCCTGCCCCCCACCCAACTCTATCCGTTAGTAAATGAAAGTTTTTTTTAATAACAAAAGAAATTTTCCCCTCACAATCTCCCAGTGTTTTTATTTATTTGTACTCTCTCTACTATTTGTATAATGTCAAGAACTATTGTGCTCCCACAGATTTTACTGCACAGTGCAGGTCCCCGGCTCCCCTCCTCAGTTCCTCCACTCGTCCAAGGTCAACGACGGGATCTGCGACTGTTGTGACGGGAGCGACGAGTGGCAGGGGGCACTTGTGCCGGAATTCATGAGGATTGGAGGTGGAGGGTTTTTCTTTCTACTGTACTGGTAGTTTGGAGTGTGTGGGGGAGGGGGGGGGGGGGTTAGTACATACATAGAGAGAGAGAGAGAGAGAGAGAGAGAGAGAGAGTGAGAGAGAGAAAGATCCCCCCTCCCCCCATCAAATTAGCAAATATTGTTTCAGTAGTTTTGTTGTCTTATTGTGGTTGTTTTGAGGGTGGGGGACTGGATTGGTGGGGGGGGGAGGGGGGTTGGTATATTGAATTGATATATATATATATACAAAGAGTTTTATGTGAATTTTATCTTACTGATACTTTTGCATGAGTATGAGATGATATATTGTATTGACTGTAGAAATGTTCTTCAACTTAGCCCAAATTGGCTTCTTTTGCTGTCCTTCCTGGAAAGATGTCTCCCTCTCTCTTTCTCAGTCTCTCACTTTCAATCTTTCTCTCTCTCTCTCCCTCTCTCTCTCTCTCTCCCTCTCTGTCTCTCACCCCTTCTCTCTCTCACCCCTTCTCTCTCTCTCTCTCTCTCTCTCTCTCTCTCTCTCTCTCTCTCTCTCTCTCTCTCTCCCTCTCTCTCTCTCTCTCTCTCTCTCTCTCTCTCTCTCTCTCTCTCTCTCTCTCTCTCTCTCTCTCTCTCACTTCCTCCCCCCCCCCCCTCTCTCTCTGTGTCTAATCCAGAGGGTCTACCATGTCCCGTGTATGAGCATGTTATTTTTATGCGTCTCTCTGTCTTTCTTTGTTTTTGCTCTCTCTTTCTCTTTCCCTTTTTCTATCTTTGTCTTTTTCTTTCACACTTTCTCTCTCTCTCTCTGTCTATCCAGAAGGTCAACCACAAGGTTCCGTCTACCATGCCCCCTGCACGGACAGATGTAGTGAGATTGTGGCTCTGAGTAGACGGGAGCAACATTTGCGATCTCAAGGTCATGACCTTCAGGCTAGCTATCTGCGGCAGGCACAGACAGAGCTCTCAGACTATCAGAGGCCGGTATGTGTGTATAGTATGCTTGTCTGTTCTTTTTTTGTTTTTGTTTGTTTATTTCGCAGAACTGTCAGACACTTTCAAAAGTGATGATTGTGGCTGTGGGTGGGTAGAGGGTGTCTCCGGTAAGGCCTGCATCAAATCTTTTCCTCTGCTATTTCTGTCTTTGGGAATAGTTGGAAGATGCCATTGATAGATGTGCCCTACTTCTTTTCTTTCCCCTTATTGTGTCTTGGTTATTCCTCAGCACTAAACGACTGTTGTTATGTTAATGTACTTCTCTTTACTTAAACACAGACTCAAACAATCTGCTTTTCTGCAGTGCCCTTTGACTTGCTGAGACAGGTCAAGCATTTGCTGATCTTTGAACCTTTGTTGTGGGTGGTTGTCAGTGCTCTCGCATGGCTGTTCCTTCTAACATCTGCCATCCTCGTCTCTCCTCCTTTTTTTGTATATTACACTCTGTAGTGCCACATCTAATGGATTCTCGTATTACCTCTATTTTGTGTTGCAAGTGCTGTACAAATCTTCCTAGTGATTAAAATTGTCACTTATTTAGTATACGTGGACTATATAAGTGAAAATTATTGCTATTTTTATAAATATCATGAAATATATAATAATAATAATAATAATAATAATAATGAAGATCATTTCTATAGCGCCCACTCCCATGTAAACACAGCTCTAGGCGCTTTACATAAATGCATGTACAAACAATATTCACGCACCCGACACACACACACACGCGCACACACACACTCATACACACACACTAACACACACACAAACACACACACACACACATTACACGCTCACATGTGCACACACATGCACGCCAAACACACACATACACATGAACTTGCTTATCACATGCGCACGCTTACACATCGTTACGAAATGAGCTCATACACATACCTAATAGAATAATATACTCTATGCAATTCGCAAATACATAAATGGATACATAGTCATTTGCATAACATTGTACTGAAGATGAATTTACTGACACAATACTGATGTCATTAAATGTGTCTTTAAAGATTTTTAAAATTTAGACTTAGATGTTGTATGTCTCAAGGGTTGGGGAAGAGATTTTCAAACTGATGGAGCAAGGTGGGCAAACGATCTTTCTGCACATTTTTTACCCCCTTTTCTAAGGACTCAAGGTACTGATCGCCTGATCTTAGTGATCTAGATGGAACATAAATCTGGATGAGATTACTAAGATAAGAGGGAGCTTTGTTATTGACACATTTATGACATAATATTGCAATTTTTTTTTACATTCTAGCTGACACGGGAAGCCAAAGCAACGTTTTTAACATATACAGTAGTCTCTGCCTAAGATCACACGGCTTATGGTCACAGTTCGCCTAAGATCCCTCTGCTTTGGAAAAACAATTTTTATTATATAAAAGTCGTCGCTAAGAACCCGCTCTGACCCGTACTGAAGGAGCTACATTTGGCTAAGGTCCTGCTTTTCAGGTCTTAATTTTATTGGGTTTTTGGGTTAAAAAAAAAGAAAAGAAACCTGGGTGTGCTCTACTGGTCAACCAAGTTGCGAAAATTTGCTATCATACTACAGTCCGTCACATCTCAGATCATCCACTCTCATGAATGCGATCCCACCCGCTGTTATAAATCTCAATAAAAGCAGTCACAATGTTTACCCCAGACGGGATCGCACCAAGGTGTGAGCTCGTTGATGCGTTGCTTTCCCCGATCGCCTTAGCCGTCCACCTGATCTTACATCATTCACTAGGTGGGGAGAGCCTACAAGCAAGCATCAGTCTGCTTTCCATCAAACTGTGAACTCGTGGGCGCTTACGTTTCTCCGACCATCGCTCTCGTCTTTCAGTTTTGCTCTCAAACTTCCTAGACAGACTGGCGTGCATAATCATTAACTGTCCGTTCGCTTTTGCGTAATGTGGTCATCTGTTGGCAGTGAACCTGCCTTTCATTAAAAAAAAATTTAGTCAGCATAGTCACAACACAATGATTTACGATGCATCATGACATGGGCGGGGAACTCCGTCAGAGAAGGAAAACAATAAATTTTTAGTGGGAGCATTGCCTGAAGCCAACTGGTTCCCACCTGGCACAGTATTTTTTATAAAGCCCCTTCCGCCCCCCCCCCCAAAAAAAAAAAAGGAATAACTGACTTCTGAGAAAAGAACTTTTAGTGCCCTGGAGTCAAGTCAGTTCATTTTAAGTAAGGGAAGATCATTGTACAGATTTTGGGCCTCACCATGAGTTACTGTAGATTCTTCCCCCGGCCATTTGGCTGAGATCCCGGTTTGCCTAAGATCCCGCATTTTCCTTGCTCCCAAGCACGGGGATCTTAGGCTGAGACTACAGTATTTGTGAGGCAGCGTGGTGAAATGAGTTGCTTGTCAAAATAATGAAATTAAAGGAACTGGCATTCTTCTGCCAGTTTGGTAATTTTTATCGAATTTTTGTGTTTTGGCCTAACACCATTGTTGTTCTATTAAGAACATATTTCTGGGTGGAATTCACTGAAAATCTTTGATTAAAAGCACAAAAAGTGTAAGTTTTCATTTTCCACTGACTATCAAGCTATGGAAATTACCAAACTGTGGCGTCCATTTTCTCGTTTATTCTACCTTTGAAACCAAACAACCCAACTTTCTTCAATCTCAAATATTTTGACTTAAGATAGATGGGCATTTTCTTCAGGGATAGCAAGATAATTGAACTAGTTTTAAGATGATACCAATAAATCCGCATCCCCAAAAATTGATGAGCACTTGATTCCATCACATTGTGTCACATTCAGATTTTTAGTCAGAACACAATGTATGGTCTATGTGTTCATAGAGCCTTTATTATTTGAACAGGGTAGAATGCTATAAATGTCATTTATTATTATTATTATTATTATTATTATTATCATTATTATTAATCATCATCATTATTATCATCATCATTATTATCATCATCATTTTGCAAATTATTATTATTATCATTGTCATTATTATTATCGTTATTATTATTATGAAAGGTAAACTAAATAACTGTGTTGCAAGTGCTATAAAACTTTTACTAAAGCAAAGTAAAAATAAACTAAAACTAAACTACAGAACTTCTGCTGTGTTGGCTCCCCACCCCCCCACCCCTCAGAACTACGGCCCTAACGGCATCTTCTACGCTCTGAGCAAGCAATGTCACACGCTCACGTCGGACCAGTACAAGTACGAGGTCTGCCCTTTCAAGTCAGTCACCCAGACCTCCGACTATCGGCCGCCAGTCAGCCTGGGCGGCCAGAGGTCAAAGGTGGAGATGGTCGAGGGTCAGCATGTTATTGAGATGACTGGAGGGGAGGGCTCTCTGTGTCCGGCCGGCCGGGCACGCATGTCCAAGGTAAGGTCAAGGCTGTGCTGTCTGTGTGGTTGTTTTTTTTGGGGGGGGGTTTTTGGGTTGTTTTTTTTAGTAGGTAAGTGCTTTGCTGTCATTCCCCTCCCCCCCTCTTTAAAAAAAAAAAATTTCCTTCTTTCTTCTTTATTCCATTGTTTCTTTTTTTTTTTCATCTTTCATGCTTGTGTATTGTTTATATATAGATAAATATTATGCTGTGTCATGCTGTCTTTGGGTTTCTCTATATTGTAAGGACATACTATTTTGTTTACTCATTTGTTCCTTCTTTCCTATCAAACATTTATCATCTGTATCTCTACTTCTTTTCTTTGTACATTAATTTCTAGCAACACCTAATATTCAGCACTTATAATATGACCTAATTTTTTTGCAAGTGCGGCGAAACTCTTACTAAAACGGAAACCAAACTGTCTGTCTGTCTTGCTTTTCTCCCAACATTAAATGACCATTATCATTTCTATCTACTTTAACATACGAAACTAAATGACTTATCGCGTCAATGTACTTCTCTTTAGTCAAACTTAAACTCTGTTCTACTTTACCTGTAAAGTATACTGCACCATGTCTATCCAGTCTTACCCTCAGATGTTTCCTCGTTCCTCCCCCCCCTTCCCTTCTTCCCCCAGATTGTTTTGCTGTGTGGACTAAGAGACGAAGTGATCAGCGTGTCTGAATCAGAGCTTTGCCTGTACGCCTTCAAGATGTCCTCTCCTGCTGCTTGCTGATTGGATGGTTGGTGTGTAGCTGTCTGCTGATTGGATGGTTGGTGTGTAGCTGTCTGCTGATTGGATGGTTGGTATGCTGGGTGCTTATTATTATGTCTCTAACTGAATGCTGATTGGATGGATGGTGTGCTAGGTTCTTATCCTGATCTCATCGGCTGCTTGCTGATTGGAAGGTTGGTGTGCTTGGTGTCACCAGCTACCTGCTGATTTGATGGTTGGTGTGCGGTGCGCTACCTGTACATATCATTGGCAAGCTGTTCAATTGTTCCAAGCCCAGAAAGCAACGTTTTTCTGGTGAGAAAAAGAATTGTTTTTAACAATAACTACTGTACCTACTTCTCGTCTCTTTTTTTTTTTTTGTGTTGCTTTTTTTAAACATCAAGAATCTCAATTTTGACCAAACATTTCTAAGGCACATGCAACCAATACCATACCACGGACTGAGAACAGCAATAATTTTGTTCTTCTCAATTTTGGGCATAGTACATCTGAACTGCTGGCCGGCAATATCATTATGTGGTGTCTTATTTCGATGGTGTTTTTCTCTAACCGCTTTATTACTGGTTTTTTGGGACAATTTTTAGGAGAGAGCAAAAATGTATTTTGTGGAGTACTAACTCCCAAAATTTGACTTCCCCTATCCTTGTTGTTATTCTTTATAAAAAAGTTCCATCATTTAGCCGCCTTTCCAGGGGGCTCTTGTGGCCTAGAGGGTAAGGTGTTGGCCTCTCATTCAAAGGTCCCGGGTTCGAATCCAGGTAGTGGCCGAAAAATTTTCTTCTCTAAATTTGTCTCCTTTCACCCCCTTTCCTGCTCTCTAGCAATGTTCTGTCGTCTGCTTTCGTCTCCTCTTTCTGCCCCCACTCCCTCATCTCCTTTGCCCCCTCCTCTGGGCTCCTGATTCTTTCTACAGCCTTTCTACTGCTACTCTTTGGCTTCTTCTTACTGCTGTCTTTCAGCCACACCCCTGATCTTCTGGTAGGAAAGATCTACACCTAGCCTTCTCGGACAAGGGCGAAAAATCTCGGAGGGCCCGTGTGCAAGTTGCGCACGTTAAAGATCCCTTGGTGGTCTAAAATCGGTAAGAGTAGGCTTCGGCTGCCACCCGGGCAAAATTCGAAATTTCCTACCAACCGAAAAAGTTTAATGTGTCCCGCGCACTCATATGACCTTATGCAGTTGCGAGCGCCGTAAAACACTTACAACCCCCCCCCCCCCAAAAAAAACCCCCCCCGCTTTTCCAGCTGCGACGTTATTGCACAAAATATTGTCGAGCAATTATACGGTCATAGGGACGCGCGATGAGAGCTCAACAATCATGCCACCCATGTTGCTGAGCAGTTACACGTATAAAAAGAAAGACCTTGTTATTTCCAATGACTGAACGATCTTTTATATAAGTCGTTTTAAAAAAAATGGCCCCCCTCTTCAAATTCGGTGCCCCCAAAAATGAATGTCATTATTTCTTCTGAAAAATAGACCCATTTGGACAGTGCATACCTCTGTGGTCGCAAACCAGAATATTGGACCTTAAGTCCGGAGGGTTAAGCTCACAGGAGGGCTTAAAGCTGAGTAATGTCCTTGCTGTTACCGTAACAAATGCATGGTATTGCACAAAACTTATGAACTTATCACCATTCTACATTTATAACAAGTTAAAAGAAGGTCTATACAAACATTCAAAGCAAAGATCAAAGAAAAAGAAGAATTTGCAATTCGGAGAGACCATTAAGTTTACTGAAATTTATTTTATTGTTTTCAACACACCAACAACCTAACTCTGTAAAACTTACATCTGCCTTCCAAAGTAAACTTTTTAAAGATCCAAATCTCCAGACACTCTGTCTTGAAATTACTTGTGGAAGAAATCATCAGCAGTGAGCGACAAGGTAATCAGAATATGTTTTTGTTTGGTGACAGGATGGATGGACAGTATCAATGTCCATCCTGTTACTATCATACACAAAGGGTTTCTTTTCTCCACATGATCCCGTGTTTGTATCATGAATGGCTGAGAGGGACAACATCACAGCAGAAAGGGAAGAAACTTTGAGACAGACAGATTAGATAGGTAGATAAATAGACAGATAGAAAGATTAGATACACCGATAGATAGACAGATAAATAGATTGATAAGTAAGTAGATAGATAACATAGAACATTTTAGGGAATAAATTTAAAACTTATAGCGATGAATAAAAGTTAGTAACAGGACTGACTCATTTTGTAAGGATGGACATATTCAAATAAAATACATTTAAGGTCCAAGCTGAAAGCAAAATCTTAATTTAATAGTTTTCTGACTTTAAATATACAATTTAAAAGACCCCAGGACTCATACTCAAGATTCCAACAAAGAATAGTTGCCCACCAGGTACTATTTTTCATAAGTCTATGATGTTCAGGCTGTGGCCGATAAAATTCTTGTCAGCCTGGCGGCGCAAGTTGTGACAAAAGTTGTAAAGATAAACAGTTCCTGTTTGATCACAATAAATATAATCATATAGCCTGCAACGTGCTAAAAAATCATTGGTTTTCGACAATAACTTTGTGAGATACAAAATGTCAAAGTCTTCACCAACTGCCGCCTTATGAGATTCTCTTCATATCAGATCAAATTTGGTTCATACCTCACAGCACAGGCCAAAATAGTCATTATATCACAATGATTCTTTAGCACGTCATAGCTACATATACAGGGAGCCATCATGCAAAACCTCAAAGCAATTGATGAACTGGTATTTGAGAAATCTCCGCCGCCGCGACCCCTACCCCTACCCCTAAAAAAAATACACTTCGGAGAAAAAGACAAAAGAAGTATTCAATACATAATGAATAAGACAAAAATTGTTTCATTTTAGGAATCTCATATGTCAAAGTTTTATTTGACATCAACAGAGTTTAGAAAACCACAAAAAAAGCCAACAAACTGCAATAAACAGGAATTTGGATACAATATATAAGTATACTGTTGGTAAAATAATAGCCGAAATCCTTCTGAAATGACAGTAAAATTGTTATAGAATAAAAAAGTATTGAAGATACAAGGCTGAAATTTTCACACGTTATACATATGTACCTTAGGATTATAATGAAGCCATAAAAAGGCAAGAAATACAACATGACTTATAATGTTGACCCTCTTCTTCACCTGATCATAATGAACTGCTGAAATCGTTCTGAAAAGATAGAAAAATTCTTACAGAAAAAAAACTATTGAAGATAGAGAGTTGAAATTCTCACATGTATTATAAAGAATTATAACGAATGTACAAATCATCAGAAATATCAAAGTTATGATGTATACCCCATATAAGTAGTGTGAAAAGAAAATTGCTGAAAATAAATGTAAAATTGTTACAGGGGTAAAAAACAACAACTACTGCAGACAGACTATTTAAAAATACAACAAACAAATTAGAACAAAGTAAAAACTTACATTAATAAAAGAATGAAAATCTCGGACACAAAATTTAGAATGCCGAAGCCGCGGGTGCATATGAAGCCGATCCAAACGTTTCAACCTCAAGGGCTTCGGCGAGGCTATTTTGCTTTTCAGCTGCAGCTCTTTTTGCAGCTCGCTTTTCAGCCTTTGACTTGTCATATGTGTCAGAGATTTTCATTCTTTCCTCATCCCGCTTTTTCCCCAAAAGAATACCGCAATTTGAAATTTCAAGTCGAAGGTTCCACATCCAGGTGTGGGAACCAACGGAACCCCGGTTCCATTCGCACACTGCCATGGCAGTGGCAGCCTCGACCCGGTCCCTGCCCACAAAAATGTGCTTAGGGCACCGAAGCCATATCTGGCTGTGGAATGCCTCATTATTATTTTGGGTTTTACCCATCATACAGCCCGCAAGTAGCTTCGGGTCAGTCATTCTTTCATATACTGGCCTTACATAGGAAGCCACCGTCGTGTTTAAAAAACATGTCTGGTGCTTCTTGTGCTCAGGGACTGGTTGGTCCCTGGCTTGAGCCCTGTTGAAGAAGCACCAGGAGTTGAGTCCCTCTTGGAAAAGCATCTGTGGAGACACAGTGGAAATAAGACGCCTTGATGGCGGCCATCACTTTGATGTCCTCCTCCGAGGCTCCAGTAAAACAGATGTCTTCACCTGCAACCCGGCTGCCGGCAACACTCCTCACGACTCTAGTAAAGTACACTTACAGCTTTGCAATCTTCTCCTGGGGAATAAATGAATTAGAAAAGGAAAAAGAAAATAAGCTTAGTTTGATAAGTTTGGTAGAGCCGTTACAGCACTTGCAAAACTTTAGGTGGTATGCGTTGAAAATCAGAGGTGCAGAATACATTAACAGAAGAAAAAGAAGGGTGGGATAGATAGGAAGACTGTAAAATTGTGACAGAAAAAGCAAACCACACTAATGTCCAACATCCCGCTTTTAAAAAAATATTTAAAAATCTGTAGACAATTACCTGTACAAACACCGACTTCTCACTTCCTCATTTGCATTTTTTTTTTTTTTCAAACATGACACTAACTTAGGTAAAAGAATATTCTCATTACCTGTGTCAAAGCTCCAGATGCCCTTCCACCAAGAGTCACTCCCCGTTTCCGCTCATCAGCAACCACATTCCTCAGCTGAGTGCCAATGCTGGGAGATTTATAAGGAAAAGAATAGAAAACAAACTGATGTGAAACTGCATTGACACAAAACAGTATTTGTACATTAACAATTTGCCCAGTTTTCTGTACTTTTACCAGAGGAGTGGTCATATATGTTACATATAAAATACAGTGAAACATAAACATAACTGTACAATGATCATATACACAACGGACTACGTATTAAATTAATTTCTACTAAACAGATTTCGGCTGCCTGGCAAGATGTAAGCGTGTGTGTTCAATCGACTTACCTTATAAAGGATATATTATACTGAACTTGACGTAATACAGTCATGGTAAATTTACTTACCGTTTTGAAACATGGTTGACACACTCCCCTTTCGTCACAGCAATGCCGTCATAAGGTGGGTTTTTGGTCAGCTCATTGTAAGTCTTGGAATCTCCATCCGAGATCATTGTAGTGTACCTGAGACATTCAGATGTAAGGAGAAAAATTAAAGTATCCTCAAACTGCAAATTTGTCACACAAAAAGTGTCCACTTTTTTTTTTAAAAAACAACACAAAACAACACAAAACAACACAAAACAACACAAAACAAACATACACTTCAGGTACAAAGTGACAAAACTCAATGAAATAAATGATGGTTTACCTCAAAAGTTTTATCAATAATTTGCTTGCTACAATTTAGTAAAGATTAGAATTTTGGACACTATATTTTGTTTGCTATTGTTTGATCAAGATTAGGTGTTCTTGACACATCCAAATCAATCTTCAAGATTTTCTCTCCATCTTCCTGTGCACATATTATTTTCAGTTTATATATTTCTCGTTTACTTTTTATTACCAAATGTATCTAACCTGAGGCCATACTGCTCCGATCTCCCCCACATGACTGCAGCTGCAGCCACTTCCATGGAACCTGAAGACTCTGTATGATTCTTGTGGCATTTAGGTCTATGGGTTGTCTTCCACCTCTCGAGGTCATCTGGTCGGTCCTTTAGTCGTTTTTCCATGACCTTGCATAACTGTTGAAAGAACAAAAAGATAATAAATACAAGGAATTTAGAATCATGCTCATGGATAATAAAGTTGCATAGACTATAACACGGATAGCTCGAATTCGCAAGGACCGGCCTAGGTAGTTCCAGGGATATCCTACAAAGATAAAAAAGAAAAAAAAACAACAGGACCGCAGGCACAGTTCCATGGAAGCGTGATTTCGGGTCTTCTGTGTTCAACCTATCCGTGTTATACTGTATAACGTTCAAATAAATTATCAGGACTTCTCAATAGATTGAAACATGCATTTATTTTCATCTCTCTTCTAACTTTTTATATGAACTCCATACCAAGTTACAAGACGCTCCCCCTCCCACCCCCCCCCACCCCCAACAACATTCTCAGTGTGAAAAACAAAGCATTATATTATTTCAAGATGTAAGCTTTATAGTATTCCAAGACAAAGTATGAGCTGTAATACAATGATAAAATAAAACCAAATGTAAAAGCAAAATATTTAATCTGAACAAGACCACTCACCTGGCAATGTAGGGACATGACGTGGACATCCAGCACCAAGCCGCTGACAGCACAGATCACCGCAGCTACTCCGTGCAATGACGTGTGCCCCCTCTTGTGCCATGTGCCATCATAGGTGACAGCCACATGAAAGAAGTCTTCCGTTTTCTGGTAGAGCTGCTTCACAATGTCTCGTGCTCTAGTGAGGTTACTCTGAAGGCTCTGCAGAGCAGACTTGTGCACCTCCTTCTGAATCGCCTGGTGGGTCTTGAGAGACAGACACAGTAGCCCTATCGCCTCGCAAAACCGCCTCAGGACCGAATGACCCATGCCGACAGCAAGTCCAGCATTGGCGAAGGACCTGTTGACCTCCGGCGCGTTCACCCTCGTCATCCGAGACGTATACGTAGTATTGAGCGTGCCACACGAAAGTCAACTCACCTCCAACATTACTGCAAGACCCCTGTTGGACGGGTCCTTCTGTCGAAGGGAAACTTTATCTTGACATCTTGCGCACACGACAGAAGAAAAAAGGACAAGTAATGTCTCGAGATGAACGATGGTTGTCCAAAAGTTCGTGTTGTGGTTCACGGTAGGTGTCTCTTCCACATTGTTGTACTGCAGCTTCTTGGCACTGGCTGAAAGGGCAGCAGCAGCACGAGCAGTGGCAGTCACTGAGTCAGCAGACGACGTGGAAGGCGAAGTGGTGTCCATGATTGAAGCACTGTGCGTCGTGTCTGTAGAGGCAGGTGTCCCTGTAACTGAGTTGTCGCATGATGCACTACCGAAATTGCGACCCGTCCTCCTCTTTTTGCCTCTGCTCCTGCTAGCACTTTGCTTGCGACGAACGCCACCCATGTCCTGAGGGAAAATGAAATTTCATTCATAAATAGTTCTTACTAATCTAATTTCATAATACTGACCTTTATATTATACATAATACACATATAATCAAACCTCCTTTCAAACTAATCCCCCCCCTTTTCCTCGGCCAGTTTGTCTCTTCTCGTCTTTACTACTACCAGTCTAATACTAGATCTGGGCGGAGTATAGCGAGGTTTGACTGTAGTACGTTCAAAATGTTTACCAATCATTTATTTTATATGACACCCTGACTATAGGGCTAGGGTCTCTAGGCTAGATCTAGGCCAAATCAATTATAAAAGCTAGATTCTAAATCAAGATCTAGAATTAAAATTGAAATGAGGCATTGCTCAGCAATAAGAAAATTTAAAAATTAAAAAGCCCTGAAAAATGCAGAAGTACAGAAGGCAACAATTCTCAAACTCAAAAGTTTTCAAGGTAAGTTTGGGAACATCGATCAGACTGTCGACATTCATGATTCATCAAATATCAAAATCAAATTCGAACAACTATTCGAAAGAGTAGTTCAAATAACAACCAGCTTTCTCTGGACAATCCATTACAAGAGTACATAACACATCAATTAGGCTAAAATATATATGCATACAAGATTTTTTATTTCCAGATTGTTTCTATCCTAGCTAATCTAAATAGCGCTTATAGCCTCTGTGATTTTTGTTCGACTAGACTAGATCTAGAGATATTTTGATTCGAGGAGCTAGTCAACTCGGCCCATGACGATAAAAGCAGTTGGAAGGGATTATCGACCGTCAGTCTGAGCCAATCTACATGTATCATAAACAAACAGTGAAACAGCACACTTATATAAGAATACACAGCTTTACATTTTACTCACCTAAGTCATGAACTGGTCAAAATACAAAAATACGATGAAAAGGTGTAGAAATCGAGGCAACCGTCTCTCCCCTTCAGCGAGCTTAGAAAACTGCGTTGTTTACATTCTGGAAGAGTGCGTGCTCCAGGAATAGAACGGTCAGAGTTCATCGGCTGGCCAATGAAATACGCGTGTTACAACATACTATGTGAGAATCTATCCCAGGTTCGGTCCTGGTTCACTTTTCATCCGAGAAACAAAGAACAATTCCAATATCGGACAGAAATTATGGCTGGTTTGGGCATCCCTTGCAGTAGAATGAGGTCCTTTTCCTATTTGTTGGGGGTGTTGCAATGTCGACAAACGCTTGTAAGGCTGGACTTCACTGCAAAATGATTGCTCTTCATTCCAGCCACAGAGTTGTTGGATGGAATGTGGCCTCTATCATCAGGCTGCTGCTGTTCCATGTCCTCCAGAAGGAGTGCTGCTGCATAAGAGCACATCTCCGAAATCAGGTCATGCTTGAATTTCAAGAGTGACGCTTTCCGACCCTCGGCTTTCATGTGCAGAATGTGGGCATTCACTTGACTGACCTCAAAAATCCAAAAGAAGATCTTTTTCTACCATTTCGTGCTCTGGTGTACATGCCGTAGGTTTGGACAGCCTGATCAAATCTGTCGCATCCATTCATGTTGAAGTTATATATGCGTTGATCATTGATGGTGTTCCGACATCTTTTACCGTCACCGTGGCAACGGAAGAACTGTTGGAGACAGCAGCACAGGACTTTTTGGCTTTCTTATCTCTAAAAATAACACAGAGAAGCTGCTTTTCTGTGTACAGATACCACTGTGTTTCCCTGTGAGCCAGTTTGGCTGTTTTGAGCTCAGCAGGGAAGCCTTTCCGGTTTGCGTTCACTGTGCCGGTGAAGTAAAACTGCTTTTCCTTCAGATGATTTAGGAGTTGCATACTGGTGTAGTATCTGTCCGCATATATGTGGTGGCCTTCGACGAGAGGGGACAGGAGTGTTTCGAAGACTCGCACAGATTGTTGTGCTTCTGCTGTCATGGGGTCGAACGAAGTCTGTGCGACGAAGTAAATACGTAGGTTCATGACATAACTAGACTCACTTTCGCAGCAACCAAAGGTCTTGACATGGTATTTTCTTGGTTTAATTACGTTGTACTGCATGTGAGCCTATCTTCCTTTCCAACCCATTACCATTTCATCCAAAGAAAGCTCTTGTGTTGGGTAATATGCAGCCTGAAGTTGCTCCAGAAGTGAAGTGACAAACGGCTCAATCTTTGCTTTCCCTCGTATGTCCAATTCACAAGCATACAGCATCGTGTGGAAAATGTGCTGAAACCGGTCATGACAAAATATCTGCCAAAACCACGGTGTTGCCATATGCAGCAAGTCAGCGTTCCAGTAGTCAGTTGTTGTTGTTATCGATCCAGTTTTGTTGTTGTTGTCCAGTAGTCAGAGACTCTGGGCTTCTTTGTAATCCCCATTGCAATGATTACCTCAAAGAATTTGAAAAGTTCACCTGGTGTGATCTTTCGCCACTTTTTGTAAACGGAGCGATCCATTGCCGTTGCTGCTCTTGCCTCACATCTTTGATTTCCGTAGTCGTTAATATTTTTACAAAGCTCTTCAACAATTTCATCAGTAAAATACAGCCTGAAAAAATCAAGAGGCGTCATTCCAGTGGTGTCAATGTCTGGGTTGATCCCTGTGAATCGAGGGGCGAAACGAAAAGCGTTGTCAGAAGAGCCCTGAGTCACTTTCTCCTACTCCGGAGCTAAAGGTCTCAACGAAGATCTTGATCTAGATCTAGATCTGGGCCTATTTTTGTTGCTTTGCCCCTTCCCAATACCTTTTCCCTTGCTTCGTGGCCTGCTAGTAGACTAGCTTGACACAGGACTAGTTTAACTCTTTGTGGCTCCGCGTTTTTACGGCATGCCACTTAAATGGCGTTTTCAAAGTACCGATTTAAAACCACGACAACTACAAAAAATACGAAACATTTTCCAGTCCAAGTTAGTGATTCAAAAAGGCGTTAAAAATAGCGTCATTTCCCATTAGCTCTCAATTATGTCTGGATCAAGACCTCGATCAACGCGGCTTTCTGCTGAACAAGCAAGTAAGTTTTTTCAAACTTTACTAGATGAAGAAAGTGACTGTGGTGAAGTGTCTGACATTGAACTTGATGGTGGTGAGAATGAATCCTCTAGCGATTCTGACTATGACCAGCCTGGTCCTTCATCTAGATCTAGTTCTAGTTCTGGAAACAACTGTTTGACTTCGGTGTGGGTTCCCTCTTCAGCACTTTGCCTCCAATCGAGATACTTGGCATGTCTTCGTGCACTGCATGGTTATTCTGTGTACACTACAGTGCACAGTATTTGTCTGGGTGCAGTTTCCTGTTGTTTGCTTCACATCACTGTTCAAGTCTGTCGAGTTCTTCCTGTACTCTCTCCGCTGTAACCTGGCAGTTCTTGCCCCGCCTGTACACCAGCACATCATAAGCAAAACCGAATACACGTCCGGGCCCCTGCAGCTGGTTAGATGTTATCCCTATTGTATAAACGTTGAACAGAACTGGCGAGAGTGCAGATCCCTGTGATAAGCCTGGTGTGATCTCGGTAGGTTACGAAGCCCAGAAACCAAGACGTAGTGCTACCTTTCGTTTGAGCAGGTATCTCTTCAACAGAGCACGGCCTTTTCTTCATCAGTGTGCATCCGCATATCATCCTCTCGTTGGAAATCAGTGATAGTTTGTTCGCTCTTCCTATTAGTCATGCACCTGTAGAAGTTCCAGAACTGATTCAGGGCCCTGTCAATGTTCACGCCCTGGCACAAGTTGTCTTATGCTAGGTCCTTGATAGATTCAAAAGTGTCCAGTGGAAGTCTGTCCTTGGATAGGAATCGCTCGTTTGCTTTCAACGGTGCCAACTTCTTTTCCAGAACTTGACATTCATTTCGCAAGTCCTCATATGATTCACACTAACTTCTCTAGCTGTCCTAACACCGAATTTGCATCAACTCTATTATCGGTACAAGGAACAGTATCCGGCTTTACTGATTCATCTTGTTCTAGGCCGGATTCAGCCTCACAACCCTCAGAACTATTCCAGCTTTCCTCACAAACTGGCAAAATTCCATCACATTTCACTTTCCTTCCAGTAACAACTGAAAACCGCTAAAACTGATCATCTGCAATGTCCCCTCGATTGACACTACTGTTGTCTCTGTAATACAGATCATCAGATTTTTTTTCCGAGCACAATTATTTGGTGTAATTTTATTGTGCCTGGAGCGGGTTTCAGACCAGCCCTATCAGTAGCATCATGAATGCAGAATAATATATCCTGGATAATAATATAGTTACTGCCTACTGCCATTCTGAAATATCCAAAATGTTGTTCAAGATCATCTGGCTGAAAGAAGCCTAAGCACTCAAAGGAATGCTTAATATCTGATTGTGTGTTTAAAAGAGCCCTGTCAGCAAGACATTTACATGACCACTCCAGTTCCTCTGATGTGTGTTTGGTCAAGGCATGCGTCCTGACACTCATTGTGGGTCGTATAGAGACTGCAACACGTGCCCAGTCGGCCAAAGTTTTAATTCCCCTGGCGCCTCTATCAGCATCATTAAGGGCGATTCACTACGGATCATTGAGGCGAACATCATGAACTGGTGACTCACAGTTCAAAAACTTCCACAATTGAATGAACTGATGAGTAAACATCGCTGTGTCTTTGAAAGATTCTGTGCTAATGGCAGACGTTTTCAGAACTGCACTTGTTTAAACACAGAAAACATTCAATGTGGATGACACCTTCGATTTTGATCTAACTCTGATAAATGACTTTCCTGTATACCTATTACGTCTAATTTTTCTCAATGGCTCCACCCTCTTCCTGCTGCTGGACTGCTGTGGTTGTCCTGGGGAAAAAATTCTGGGATAGTGGGTTGTACTATTTGGCGACCCATATTTTCAACAGCTGGACAAGTGGTCTTCCTCTCCTGGCCTTTCCCTTTTTTGTTCTTCCTCGCCTTCTCCACTGTTTTAAATTTTCCTAATGATGTTTCGTCCAAATCAGATCGGCTGTCTTCTTCCGATTGGCTCATATGACCTTATGCAGTTGCGAGCGCTGTAAAAAAAAAAATTTTTTTATTATTACACTTGTATTTGTCCCAGAAGAGCACTTTGTTTTACAATGGCAAACATACATACATAAATACATAATTATAAATACGTACATACATAAATACATACATGCATAAATACATACATAAATACACACTATTACACAAATACAGAACAGTTTACAATCAATGCCACTGTCGGTCGCCACTGTGCAGCGCCTTATAATTTG
>NW_004797407.1:823635-824573 GCF_000002075.1 Aplysia californica | reverse complement strand
AGTGACCACCCATCTGATCCCTGTGTCACAGACACTTGCTTGACATTGCTTGAGTCAAAACTCACTACTCACTTAGCCACTGGAGCCCCCTCTACTAAAACAAACAAGTCAGTTTGATTTGGAAGTTAACTTCAGCACCTTTCTACGTGAGCTGCCTGAAGAGAGGACTTAGTTGCGTAACTCTTCATCAAAATGTTCACAATTCTCTTAATAGCAGAGGCAGGCATACTGTAATCTAGTCAGAAAAAAAACTTTGGAAGTAAGACAGCATCCAGGCTAGTCGTCTGGGGCAAAAAAACTGTCTGAATTCTTTAAAAAATAATATGCTAGAAGTACAAAGTAAAGGCATTCCTCCGAAGTTCGTGTTAGACCGCCATGGTTGATGGCTTCAAAGTATGTCTTCATCTCATCGTCACAATCGGTCAGTGTTCCAGACAGTTTCGGATGGTGGTGGGCTACATAGCCTGCGATGTAGTAAACAGCCATTGCTTCATCTGGAGACATTTTGTTGGGGGAAAAATCCTCGGCCATACCATCAATAAGTTCTAAGTCTTTCAGGGGAAATGGCTTGGCACACAAACTACACGAGTGGATGGTATTGGTCTCTTCTCTTAAGTCAATTAGGGACAAAAGTAACCTAGCCCTGTCCAGGACATGGGTGCTAAAGACTTCCCTCAGAAGTTTTGTAGTAATTGCACCCAGCCGAGCGCCTGAAATGACCGAAGTGTTGTTCCAGATTATCCTGTTGCCAATCGCCAAAGCAGACATACTGGTGACGGAAGGCCTCTATTGTTGTGATGAGGTGCTGAGCTAAAGCCAAAGCATCGGCAGTGTCGACAGTTACAGATTTGATACCCCCAGTGGGTCGGGGGGATATAAATAGACCCACTGCTTCGTCTGCAGAAGGTGCAACCCCTTCAAAGGCGAGGTGTCGCACT
>NW_004797407.1:817870-820813 GCF_000002075.1 Aplysia californica | reverse complement strand
GCAGAGGTGAACAACTTGTGTTTCGCGCGCTCATATGACCTTAGCAGTTGCGAGCGCCGTAAAACCTTATACTACTACTACAGATTTGACCCTGACTCTGCCGCTTGCTCGCATTGCCCACTCTTCCAAAAGTACCCTGGCCCTCTCACCATTTACCCCAGAGTCATACTGGATTCTGTCAGGGTCACGGAGATGAATATGTTGTGCTCTTGATTTGCAGTTCCACAGCTTCCACAACTTCAGAACAAGCGTAGTAAAATCTGCGGTGTCCTTCCATCGATCCATACTTCCTGCCGATGTCACTAAAGCACTTCTCGTTTCATCGCAAAAAAACTTTCAGTGCAAGTGATACCTTTTGTTTTCCTTGGTTGGAAGGCTGCACACACACTTTGTTCAACTTGGAGGGCTTGACCAGAGCACCTTCTTGCTGGTACAACTCTTCAAGCGACGCCCATGTCGCTTCTTTCCTTTCACCGCTCTGAGAACCATTTGAGGGGAAACACAGAGTTTTTGTTTTGTCTGTGGTCTAATTGTTTCAAATGTTCTTCAGTACATGTACGGGATCAAACAGAAGAAAAAGGGGCCTTGATGGATCGCTTAAAGAAGGTACCACCCATGGTGTTGAAGCGGTAAATCCAGGAAACAATTTAAAATAGGACTGATTAACTTTACTGTTGTCATTTATTATTCCAAGAACAGTCGCACCTTATTTCTCCAATGATTGGATAAGCTCTGACCCAAAATTATATTGGAAATGTGAAGAGAGCGCAGGACTGGAATCCATCTTTGCTATAAATTTCTTGCCAGTAAAGAGGCATTTCACCATAACACAAAGTAGTGTACTGGCCAGCTTCCCTTCTGCATCAACAGCGTATCCGAACAGCTTTCCACCGGAATAAACTAATGCATGATGCTTTGACGTACACCTCGTCGACAGTCATGAAGCAGGCCGAACTTCGTTTGTCTTGTGCATTGAAGAATTTGTTAAAGAGTACTTCATTTTCAACACTTTTTGCTGAACTTGTAACATTTCTCAGTGTTGACTCAGAGGGCAGCCTCAAAACGTTCCGCGAATCTGCATATTTATAATGCTCAAGATCAACAGCACCAAGAAAGTGCAAGGCACAAATCACTTTGTTCATATAGTCTTGAATTCTCTGCAGTGTTCAAGAGCTCAATTTGTCTTTCTAAAAACTTAACATGTTGATCATTTTCTTCGCTGGCATCGGCTGAAATGAATCGCAATAATTCCTGAAGCTGGCTCCAAGTACTTACAGTTCTGTTTTGCAGGAAAGACACAGACACACACTTCAGACCTTTTTAGGCCTCAAAACTTGCTTTTGTCACAATTAATGCCAAACTTGTGTGGCTTTGCGGGATTGTAGACTTTGAACGCCAGTCTGCGCTTGAATGGACAGAGTGCTTTGTCCACAGCAAGGTCTCATTGCGGTACATATGCAGTGGGGAAACGTGTCGGACAGGCATCAATAAGAGGCCTCACCTTGGACATTCTGTCCATGTCAGTCACTTCTTGTTCAAGTTCCTCCTGCTGTCACTGTTCTCCACTGTTTTAAATTTTCCTATTGAACTTTGATCTGAATCAGATTGGTTATCTTCATCCGGTGGGCTCATCTCTGACCTGGGGATGTTGAACCTATACCGTGCAGTTGCGAGCGCAGTAGACTCTTACTAAACTAACTAAAATCTATACCATTTCACATTTTTTACACTCGTGGAGGATCATGGTTCGATCCCGCATACTCTGAATCCAGATTTTAGATGGTCTTCATTTCTCAAACCCATGTTGTTAACTGGTTACTTTAGAAGTTGGAGAAATTTTTCCTTGTCCATCGAAATGTCGTGCTCCGACGTGAACTTCAGCATGGTCCCAATTACATGGGATAGAGTGAGAGAGGTAGATCTAGGCTGTGCTTTTGTTAAGGCGTGATTACATCACATGACCGTTTGTGTTAATTATAGTGCTTGATGACCTCCCATATAAATGGCTTGTGAACTGTTAAGACAATGAATCCGAATTGACACAATATTTCCAGCTAAACAGTTGGAGAAAAACGCCGTCGATATGCATGACTTTTATCATCTCATGTTCTACCTACATATCATTATCTGCTGTGTTATTTGCATATAATTACCTGCTGATTTATCTGTATGTCATTATCTGATTTGTTATCTTCAGATAAGTATCTGATGTGTTGACCCTGGACATTGGAACTGCTCTGTGAGATTCTCCTATGTAATGTATATATGTAAGACTTAGGAATCTGGCACTTATTTGTACCAGCGTCTGTGGTAGAGCAGTTAGGTGGTTCATCAATGTGTGCAGGAGAAGCAAGTTTGATTCCCAGGTGAGGAGAACTTTTTTTATCAAGTATCTCAGTCTTTCAGCTGGGATGTTGAATCCTTCTCAGCTCAGATTTGCCAGGTTGGGTCAAAGCCTGAAACCTAAAATGATCTAGTCACCACAGGCATTCTGATAGCTGTTACGAAAAGCTTGCGCTCTGATGTTTGCTGCCAGAACAGTCATCCTCTTTCTTTCAACGACTACCAAAGACATGAACTGCGTCCTGATTCAATGTACTGCCTTCCTGATTACTTTTGCCCCCGATGTGTTCAGCTGAATGTTACAGAGCTTGCCATAGAAGATGGATGGAAACCATGTTTTGGACAGCATCTGTATATTGATTAAAAAACTTTATTCACTACATACATGTATACTGATGACACTATTTTTATTCCCAAAATATGTTTCCTGTTATACTTCAACTGGCAACACCAGCACACAAGGAGACCCCATCTCAATTCCCGGGTGGAGAGAAATTTTTGTTGTGTATTTCTGTCTTTCTGCTGGGATGTTGTATCCTTGTCAGCCCGGGTTGGCCAGGACAGGGCCGGAAGCCCACCTTATCGATGATAAATGGGGGG
>NW_004797407.1:811604-817758 GCF_000002075.1 Aplysia californica | reverse complement strand
GAGGGGGGGGTAAAAGTACCTACATTTTAAAATAATTTTTATTTTGAATGGCGCCTATGGTGTAAAGGCTAGACGCTCTCCCATCACACTGGAGTTTGATTCTCTTGTAGACAGTTGTTGTTTTTTTGTTTGTTTTTTTTATTTCAAGATTCTCTGTTTACTTGCTGGGTCATTGTGTCTTCCTCAGCCCGGGTTGGACCTGTCAGGCAGGGTCACAGTAGCCCACCGCCCACCACCTTAAAGATCAAAATTGTGTTTTGTGGGTGTTAACTTCGACAGGTACTTAAAAAAATTTTTTTTTACTAAACTCTGTCTTGGGTCTGAGAGCATAAAAAAGATAGACCTATCATTATGTGTCGGGTACAATGCCATGGTCATAACAAAGTAAATGCCCTGGTACTTTTTTTTATGTTTTGAGAAAACTTAAAAAGGTCTATAGTCATTAATTTAGTTCTGGGAAAATATAAGACAGATAGACAGAAACAACAGAGGGAAAGTAAAGAAATAGGATGTACCAGTGGGAAAATATAAAACAAATAGATGGAAACAACAGAGGGAAAGTAAAGAAATAGGATGTACCAGTGGTGCTTTCCAACCGTCCATGCTCATCTAAGTCAGCCTGATGACTTGAGCAGAAGTAAATCGTCTCATTAGTTGGATTTTTCACAGAAGAAAACTCTGCTATATTGAAGATATTGAACGAGTTAAAGTCATAGAAACAAATTAGGCAATTGTGTTGTGTTATGTTTGTGGTAGTATGTGCATACCTGAGTTGAAGCACTTCCAACATTGATGCTCGACTTTCAGTCAGTACGCTGCTCTTATCCAACATGAAATTTTCTGGTGTGTACACATATAATGTGTAAAAGTGTTGCGATGTAAATTAGGTTCATGGAAAAAATAAAATGTTGTCTTTATTGTACTTGGTATCAAGTTTTATTGGATAAGCGAGAGAGAGAGAGATAGAGAGAGAGAGAGAGAGAGGAGAGAGAGAGAGAGAGGAGAGAGAGAGAGGAGAGAGAGAGAGAGTTTTGGTTTTGTTATGAACATTGTAACGCCCATAGAGTCACACTAGAATGGGCACAAGATGATTCCTGGATTTGTTATTTTTTGCAATAGTAGGATCAGTGTCAGTATTTTATCTTATCTTTTAATGATGATGACTTATGCATTTGCGAGCGCTGGGAAACCCCATACCAAACAAACATAATGATTATGATTTTGTGATGATGATGATGACGATGATTATTGTATTTGTATTATCATCACACCCGAGCATGCACATAGAAAAATGAGCAAGACACAGAAGTCTTTTCGTTATGCATGAATTTTGCTGTGTAAATGTTTTGAATACCAGCGTAAAGGAAGTACATTTATGTACAGTAAGGTAGGGAAAAATTCCAGACCTGAGAATGACATGTGTTTTCTATGTGCTCGTTTTGTTATGCGCGGGCTCGCTGTGTGTGTGCTAGACTATTATTATTATTTTTATTATTGTTATTATTATTACTAGTAGTAGTAGTAGTAACAGAAGGAGTATTAATTATTATTATCCCTATATTATTACTAGTGTTATTATTACTATTATTATAATGGTAATAATCAATAATATTACGTGTATTACTGTTACTTCTACTACTACCAGTACTTTTACTATTGTTATTAGCACTCTTATTGTTTTTATTATTATTATTATTATTATTTGTTATTATCATTATTATCATTTTTTGTTATTGTAAATGCTATCAGTATCAATGTTAATTTAATTTAATTTCAATATTAATGTTATTATTATAGCGTAAATCTTTTTTAATCCATGTCGATTTTCCAAAGGTTTTTTTTTTTTCTTCCTTGTTGCTTACAGAAGATGTTTGATTCCTGTGTCATAACTTTTTTTTTTTTTTTTTTGAAAGGAAATTTTAAGATATCTTGAATGATCATTTTATTTTTTTAATGACTTTTTACAAGTTTGTCAAAATTTGCTTTTTTTTTTTTTTTTTTTAAATTAACAGTTTTCTAGGTTTTTCTCCTGGGATATTGTATCCCTCTCAGTCTGTTGGTGGTTGGCCGGTGCTCTGGTGTGGTTTGCTCCAGCTTTCTTATCAAACATCTTTTGTCATTCTTTTTTTTTTTTCTTCTTTTTTTTCTGTTTCTTACTCTCCTGTAACACACTTCTAATCTTTGGCACTTATATTTTTATCTCCTTTTTGTGTTGCAAGTGCCGTAAAACTTTTGCTACCGGTACTACAAAAACAAAAACTTCTCAGTCCTGGTTAACCCATATTGCAGCCCACCTCCTTAATGATCAAAATTGTGTGTTACATTTTGTCGAAGAGCAGAGATTAAAATTTATAATTGAGCTTTTGCGGTGAGGTAGATTTTGTACAATGATCATATCTTTTGACATGTTTTTGACGTATTTTTGAAGATATTTCTATACTTTTACCTAATCTTTGACAAGTTTTTTACTTTTCTCCACTTTGACATTATTTTTTGACGATATTCCTGTTTCGACCTAATCTTTGTCATAGTTATTATTCTGACCATGTTCTTGCTTTTTGGCGAGTTTTTGATCATGATTACATGCTTTTGACGTGTTATTGACTTGTGCTCAATGCAATGTTATTTAAAATAGTTTTACGCATTTGTCTACATATCATGCCACATGCATTCCCTTGTTGAAAGCACGATCTATTATGTGATTTGTATTTTGTGGTTTAAGTCGTGTAGTTTGATGTTTTGTGAGATTATTCGTGTTATGTGCTTGTTTGGTAACGATAAGTCATGTGTTGGGGTTTTTTTTTGGTGAGGTAATTCATGTGATTTGTTTGTTTGTGAGAAGTCATGTGATTTACTAGTTCGTTAATGAAAAGTCATGTGATTTACTTGTTCATTAATGAGAAGTCATGTGATTTGTTTGTATGCTAGTGGGATTTTTTTGGTGAGATTATTCATGTCATGTGCTTGTTTGTGAGATGAGTCAAGTGATTTCTTTTTGGTGATATAAGTCGTGTGATTTTGGAATTTTCTTTGTGAGATAAGTTATTTCATTTGTTTGTATATCAAGTAGTGTGGTTTCTTAGTGTTACTGAAAAACTTGCCATCAAGACAGCAATACAAGACTTGTAAAAAATATTATCGAGTTAATTACATTTTTTTTACATTTTGTGTGTCATTGTTTATGTGTTTTTTTGTGTGTCCTTCTGTTTTTACATGTGTGTATGTCATGTGCATATATTTGTGTTTTTTGTGTGTATGTCAGTGTGCATGTGTGCATATTTTTAGTAATAATATGTGTGTGTATAAGAGAGTTTGTGGCTGAGTGTGTGTGTGTGCATGTGTGTGTGTGTATGTGTTTGTGTCTCTATGTGTACCTGTGTATGTCATTGTATCTATATGTATATGTCTGTGTGCTGGTATTAGGTATACCTCTTCGTGTGTGTGTGTGTGTGTACGTATATGTAATGTGTGTGTACGTATATGTATGTGTGTGTATGTTTGTGTGTTGATGTGTGTGTTTGTGTGTGTGTGTGTGTGGATATTTGTATGTGTGTCTGTATGTATGTATGTATGTGTGGTGTGTGTGTGTGTGTGTATTTGTGTGTGTGAGTATTTGTGTATATTTTTGTGTAATTTTAGAAGTTTTACATCCCGATCAACACATTTCAATTAGGAAGCGGGCTGCTTTGACTGCATGCCAAGGCCAACAGGTTGAGCCTGATACATTACACGCCTAAGGAGAAGTGTAGATATCACCATCATCAAAGCCTTTCACCCCTGGCAGGGTATAGGCCACATACAAGCTCCTTCCATTTATCTCTGTCTTGGGCCATCCTTCCTTGCTCGTTCCTAGTGAGCTTCATCTCTCTCTCATGTCCGTTTCCACACATCTCAGTGTGTGGTTGGTGGGTGCTCTGGAGGGGTTTGCTCCTGTTTTCCTATCAAACACCTATCGTCCTGATCTCTCCTCCTTTTTTTATGTTTGTTACTCTCTTGTAACACCTCTAATCTTCGACACTTATATATGACCTTATTGTGTTGCAAGTGCCGAAAAAAATCCTACTAAAACTAAAACCACATGTCTCCTCCATGTTTCCCGTGGCTTACCCCTACTTCATTCTCCCTGTGGGTTCCACTGCAGCGACTGTCTTGTGATGTTTCCGCTGGGCTTTCTGAAGGTGTGTCCCATCCATCGCCACTTTCTTACTTCTATCTTACTTCTATCCTTTTGTCCTGTCCTTTCCCACAGCTCTTCATTTCTTATTCTATCTTGCTACTTAATTCTTAGGATACTCCTAATAATCTGTTGATAAAAGTCTGGACTTTATTCAGTACTGTTTTTGTTGTCGTCCAAGTTTTGCAGCCGTAGAGGAGCACAGACTTGACATTGGAATTAAAGAATCGAATCTTGGTGCGCAGTGAGATTCTCCTTGCTTTCCAGACATTTTATAACTGCTTGAATGCTGACCTTGTTTTGGTGGTTCTTGCTTTTACATCTGCCTCAGTTCCTCTTTTACCATCGATGACACTTCCAAAAGGGTGGAAATACTTGATAAACATTTTTACATACACGGAAATTGAAATCACATAGATCTTTATTGTTTAAAAAAAAAACTCTTGATTTTTAACAATAAAGACGCAATAAAATGATAAAATTAGATCTAATAAAGTCTGAAGAAATAAAGTCAAACCTGAATAGAAACAGGAAATGATAAACTACACTAGACAAAACTAATGTAATAGATCAAACTGTTCTAATACTGCAGGGTACTTTTGACTAGCATTTAGTAAACCTCCACCAATGTTCATTTCACTTTTACAGGAGGGAGTGGGAGAATGGGACGGAGTGTATGTGTGTGTTCAAAAGGGGACGAGGGAAAGAAGGAGGGGGGGGGGTGAGATGGGAAGGGGGCGGTTGAGAGTGAGTGTGTAGGGGAAAGGGGGGTTGGAAGGTGGGTGGCAGTGAGTGTGTGTGTGTAAAGGGAAGGGGTGCCGAAAAGGGGGTGGGGGTGGGAAGGGGGCGGTTCAAGTGAGTGTGAGGAATCGGAGGTTGTGAGGGGGAAGAGATTAATGCATACTAGACTCCACAGGCCATTGTGAATGTATCTAGTTGCCGGAGGACCTCTCCCTATCTTGGCCACCCACCAGTCTCCCTATAACCCCCCCCCCCCCCCCACTCTTCCCCCCCTCTCTCTCTTTCTCTCTCTCTCTCTCTCTCTCTCTCTCCCTCCCTGGGAGGTGCTACTAACTGAAGTGTCTTTAGGCCATTCCCAAAGGGGGGTGGGGCATTAACTTGTTCTTATGCACTGTAGAATTGTAAATGGGCTGATTCACCTATAACATGCTCATAACTGTGTCTGAATTATAAAAGGGAACTGTTGCTGTTTCTTTACTAATCCTTACTATCGCCATGTTCCCTCTACTTCTTTTGTATGTTTGTCACACTCTTGTGAACCGCTATTTCCGGGGTGCTTTGATAGTCGAAGTAGACTTTGTGCTGTTGAAGCCCGATTCCCTGTAATGACTTTTCTGTTGACATCCACTCCTTGGCGCTCATAAGACCGTATGCAGTTGCGAGCGCGGTAAAATCTTTTCTTTAAAAAAAGTATCCCTTTAGCGCCTCCCTCACCCCCACCCCCCTTCCGCCCCATCCTAATCCTTCACTTTACTATGTAGTTACTAATTTTATATTCTTGCAACGTACATCTTTGCCTCCCTCCCTCACCCTCCACTCTCCCCCATCCTTGCGCATGTTTTAGCTTCTAAGCACCCTCCAACTCCCCCCCCGCCCTTACTCTTTCACTATATTAGTGACCAGCTCCATCTTCTTCCCGTGCTCATCCTTGCACGTGCTTTAAGTGCCAGGCTTCCCCCAACCCATTCCCGACATCCTTGCATCCGTCTTTTAACTTCCAGTCACCCTCCAACCTCCCACCCCCCCTTCTCGCCCTTACTCCTTCACTGTGCTAGTGACCAGCTCCATCTGCTTCCCGTGGTCATCCTTGCACGTGCCTTTGCTCCCGCACTTTGTGTAGACGAACTTGTCCGAGTTAGAGTCAAAGGTCACCTGGAGCTGGTGGGTGTGCGCATGCGCCTGGCTCGTCTCAACCTGGGGTGGGGAAAAAGGGGGTTGGAAGGTTGGGGTGAGGAGGGG
>NW_004797407.1:804167-809305 GCF_000002075.1 Aplysia californica | reverse complement strand
GGGGTCGTGGCTGAGAGCGGGAAGTTATCGTTTGTGCAGGTGATTGTCTCAGACAGCTGGCCGTTAGAGCAGACTGCACAGCTTGTTTAAAGACACAAAATATGTAATTTTTAGTTTTCAAGGACTCTTGAGCTATTTAAGTTCAAACCAAGCTTTGGTGGCCATTTTCTCATTAATTTAACAACTGAAATCAGGCTACCCCACCTTCCTCATTGCAAATATCTCGACTTCTATTCAAGCTAGAAGGAGATTTTTTTAAACTGAAAAGAAGGCAAAGATATCAATAATCCAATACGTTCTTATACTACTCTGAGCGTCTAGCAATAACCCCATTTGCCAAAAAATTGGCGAGCACCAGATTTCACCACGTCTTGACGAATACGATAAAAGGATACAGAAACTGACAAAAGAAAGAAATATAAAATCATTTTCTTTTTACTGAGCTACAAAAAACCATTTTCCTGTTGACTAGTAGTGAATTTTGTGATTTCTAACTCAATACGCGTTTGGCACCAATGAGTAGGCTAAGCTAACGAAATTAGGAACTATTCTGACTTGAAAAACAAACAAAAAAAACAAACAAGCAAACCAAAAAAATCAAAGACTACCAAAAAGACCAACTCGCCAACTCTATCACTATCTTGGTTATTCCCCTTTACCCATGTGTTCAAGTTCTCCAAGGAACATGTTTTAATATTCTTGATCTACTTCTTTCATGCTGTCCCCGTGGAATTATACAAATTTAGATGACCAAATTATGCCACAAAAAAAAAGCAAAATTATGCAAAAAGTATGCAAGTTACCGTAACTCCATTCGCGACATGTTTTGCACTTTTTCAACACGAATTTTCATGATTTTCATGTTTTATGCACAGAAAAATAGAAAACAGAACATATCAGTATCATTAATTCTGTTGTGTATTTGGAAAGAAAACCAAACCCATGAGAATGAAAAAACAACAATAAAAAATTATAATCTTTGTAACTTTCAGCTGTAGATCTAGATCACGGGGCTCTCGTGGCCTAGAGGTTAAGGTGTTGGCCTCTCATTCAAAGGTCCCGGGTTCGAATCCGGGTAGCGACCGAAAGATTTTCTTCTCTAAAATTGTCTCCTATCCTGCTCTCTAGCAATATTCTGTCGTCTGCTTTCGTCTCCTCTTTCTGCCCCCACTCCCTCTGTCCCATCCTCTGGGCTCCTGACTCTTTCTGCAGCCTTTCTACTGCTACTCCTTGACTCCTTCTTACAGCTGTCTTTCTGCCACACCCCTGATCTTCTAGTAGGAAAGATCTACACCTAGCCTTCTCGGACAAGGGCGAAAAATCTCGGAGGGCCCGTGTGCAAGTTGCGCACGTTAAAGATCTCTTGGTGGTCTAAAATCGATAAGAGTTGACTTCGGCCGCCACCCGGGCAAAATTCAAAATTTCCTACCAACTAAAAGGTATTAGGTGTGTCCCGCGCGCTCATATGACCTTATGCAGTTGCGAGCGCCGTAAAACCCTATACTACACAAACAAACAAACAGATCTAGATATATAGAGGAAAGAAAAAGGGAAAAAAAAGGACATCTGGACCTCTAATGCTGGCACATTACTAAAACAAGGGTCGCCTGTCAAACATGAAACATCAGCAGACATGAAAACGACAACTTTTGATAGATTGAAAAATTGAACATGCTCTTAATAAGGAACAAAATCCCAACCCATAACGAAGATCTTCTAACAAGGGAAATAACCAAGTTGTTACTTAAATGAGACTAATTACGGTGATTACTTCCCTTTAGTCACATGGCGAGGCGTTAGTTTACTGTTTTGTGTAAAAAAAAAAACGTGAATAAAAAATCCCGCAGGAAATCCAAAATTATGCAAATGTTGCAGAATTACGCGAAAAAACGCCGCCGCGCAGCTGCCGCCCAATCGCATAATCCTACTGGGACAGTTCATGTTTGCCTTCTATTTCCCAGTGAGAGCGAGAGAGACGTTTAATACGGTACCTTTATTGCATCCATTAAAATGTTACCATAGACAAACACCAGCATGGATGGTTTGTAGTGTGTAGGTGGCCTATGGTTAGATGGCCAATGGTTAGGTGGCATATTAGTAATCGTGAGGTTGCAGATTCGGGGGTTCGAGCCGAGGGCCCGACGTTGTGTCCTTGGGAAAGGCACTTCACACGAATTTTCCTCATTTCATCCAGGTGGGTACCCGGCCATAGACAGCAAAAGATCTTTTCAGCATGTTCGTGTTTAACGCCTAAAAATTACCGCTTGAACTGTACGCTTCACAGGAAGTTGTTTCAGATGGCTCTCGGGTCTGCTTTAAGTAATACAGTAGTATAGATTGTGAAGTGCACAGAGCTTGCTGTTGGGCGAGGATTTGGGCTATACATATTATTATTATTGTTATTATTATTATTATTATTAGTAGTAGTAGTAGTAGTAGTAGTAGTAGTAGTAGTAGTAGTAGTAGTAGTAGTTCTCTGATCTGGTTTGTTTCTTCTTTCATTATGAAACATCATTCTGTCGCTAGAATCTCTCTTCCTTTATTGTTTTTTTTAAATCAAATTTATAATTTTTTTAAAATCTTGCAACGCCTTTTATATTAAGCACTTATATCAGAAGATATATGATTTAATTGGGGTGCAGGTGTTGTAAAACTCTTACTACCAGAGGCGAAGCGTCTATATAATCAAATAATCACTGCTTCCTTTCCTAATTTTGAAACATTGTCGCAGTCAAATTCACCCATAGACGTAAACCTCATAAATTAAATGTAAAAAGACGTTCATATTCACCAATGAACAATAGACTATGCCTAACCTTCAAAACCGTTTCATTGCCACAGAAATAGCCTGTTCGCTCCTATCGGGCCACTCCATAAGCAGTCACAAGCTTTGATTAAGTAAGCTTAAAGTGAGGCTGGAAGAGTCAACCAATGGATTTGAAAGGAACATGTGCATAGCAGTCGGAACTGTTTCATTGTCGCATATGCCTTGTTCACTCCTTTCGGGCCACAGTTATAAGCACCCAGACGCGCTGATTATCTAAGCGAACTATTACACTGGTCGAGTCTACCTCACAGATGTGAGGGGAACTAACTCCTAATAATCCTTTGACTCCTGCTACTACACTGCTAGTGCTTGTTTTTTTCCTCGACTTTTCAACGTCCTATAATCAGATCGTGACCTCGATTATGACAGCGGCTCCTGGCCGCGAAAAGCTAGACAAAAAACAGCCAAATGTGAAATAAAAAAATTGATAGTTGGCGTGCTCTACCAAAGTGTTTCGGCTGTCTGGTATAACATGCCATTGTAGTGCTGACATCTGTGCTTCTTTCCTTGGTGTTCGTGTGTTCAAATTTAAAATTAAATTTAAGGTTAGTTAGAATAAATATTTAATGAAATACTTTCCCGATTATTTTAGCGGTTGAACAAGCATACAACATGAATTCAGGAATTGTTTTCATTCACAACTCAGAGTTGCCGCCTCCAGTGCCAGTAAGATTCTTGTGACTTGTGTGAGTGTGATATCTCCAGGCCCTATCTGGTCCCATTTCCCTTTGATTACCCTGTCAAACAAGTCAGCCTTCGCCCCTGCTTACTACAACTAACAAAGAAAACAAAGCATAATAAAAAAACAAACACCAACTTGTGCCGTCTATTTTCCATTGAGAGTGAGCCAGATGCCTATCTAAGTATCAATTCAAATAAAGGGGAAAGGGGGAGGGGGAAGAAAATTGAAATTTTAAAAAACCAATCCTCCAACTGCTCAACAGACCTGAAAAGTGGCCGATTCCGATACGCTGTTACTGAGTCTTTTTTCCAAATTGTCCTTGAAAGCTTCCAGCTCCTTCCAGACCGCGCTACCGTGGCCGTGTATAGGCGCTATAGGGTATCGAACCCGGACCCTCCCGACTCTGGGGATGTTGGGCGTCCTCAGGTATATACCACTGGCCTCTGTGCGCCTAATGTTGCCCTGAGGGTCAATACAAGGATTTGTTAGGCATCATGGTGAAATCAGGCGCTCGTCAAAATACATTGTAATGAAATTGAAGAAACAGGCATTTACCTACAGTTTGGCAATTTTTGTTGAATTTTTGTTTTTTTGGCTCATCACCCTTTGTGTCCATATAATAAAAATACATTTCCATGTGAATTTTACTGAAAAACGTTGCTTAATGGCACAAACGATGTAGGTTTTCAGTTTGCAAGGACCCTCAAGCTATAAATGTTACCAAACTTTGGGGGCCATTTTCTCGCAAATGTTTACCTCAGAAAACAGTCATGCTACCACCATCTCCTTCAATTGCCAATATCTCGACTTCTATTCAAAACCGATGGGTATTTTTTTCACAGAAAGAAAGACAAATAAACAAGCTGATTATACTAATAACTCCATATATGCCCAAATATTGACGAACGCCTGATTCAACCACGTCGTGATGTTTTTCTTTGTTGTCTTGATCAATGTGCTCTTCCTAGGTATCCTTGCAGTTTCTTTTACTAACACACACCACCTACTCCCGTTCTTGGGCCATTAATTTGCACGCTGTACACAATGGGTGGTTTTTTTGGGGGTTTTTTGTTTCTTTTATTTGGTATTTATTTTGTGTGTGTGTGTGCGTGTGTGTGTATGCGTGTGTGTGAGTGTGTGTGTGTGTGCGTGTGTGTGTGTGTGTGTGTATGCGTGTGTGTGAGTGTGTGTGTGTGTGCGTGTGTGTGTGTGTTTGTTTGTTGTTGGTTTTTTTTTTTTTTTTTTTTTTTTTTGGGGGGGGGTGCTGATTATCTGTACATGCCTTTCCATACAAGCTCTCTTTATAAAAATCTTAACTCTTAAGTGGAAGAAGTGGGCCTCATCAGAGATTACCAGTGTGAAAGTGTTACAAGCAAAAATCTTTTCTTACTAGTTTTTGGAATGAATCACTACATCGCCTTACATATGTGAACGGATCACTATTGAAACTTGGTTGATTGTACTAATGTAAGCTGCATTGAACACTTTCATGTGCTACATGTATATCAATGCAAGGTATCATATCACGTAACACATAAATTGTATTAGTTTTATACATGATACACATATATGTCGTATGTTTCGTGTATGTAACGTGTGGAAAACCTATCTATCTCCTAACCTGTGAAG
>NW_004797407.1:798070-801390 GCF_000002075.1 Aplysia californica | reverse complement strand
CAAAAAAAAAAAACTCCAGATGGCACCCCTCTCTCCCTTAACGAAAAACCTATATCAATCATAATGTTAAGATCAAGAAGTGCTTCGTGTTTTGTCCCCCTCCCCCCCCCCCCCCCCTGGTACCTATTCAGTTCTCCCCAAATACCAGACCCCCTTACCTTCCCCTCCACTCCAGTTCCTCCCGGGCATAAACCCGACGGCCCCCACACACATACACACACACAAACAAACAAACAAACACACAAACCTACCGGCCAATAGGTAAGATTGTACGGGTTCCACCGATGGAGTGGCGTCAAATACACAATCTCCAGAGGCACCATATAGGACACGCGGGTGGCCACGCTGTTGCAGGCTCGCTTGGTGCAGAAGGTGAAGTGGAGGGGGGCGCTCCTCGGCTGGCTGTTGTACGCCACATACACGTTAGCGTCGGAGAAACCGCGGATCACAATCTATATTGGAGTTGTTTTGTTGTTGTTGTTGTTGTTGTTGTTTTTGGGGGGGGGTGGGGTGGATAGGGATTAGAAAAATGTTACTATAAGATATCAATAACTGCATTAACATGAAAGAGAGGAAAATGTGAAAGAAGATGAAAAACATGAAAGAAAAAAAAATTGGGTGGGGGGTGGGGGGTGGGGGGAGAGAAATTTTACTACAAGATAACAATAACTGCATTAACGTGAAAGAGAGCTTAGAGGCAAATGTGAAAGAAAATTTAAAAAAACATTTTAAAAAATGCAAAAACATGAATGAACCGATAACGTGAAAGAGAGGAAAACGTGAAAGAAAAAGAAAAATATGGTAGAAAGAAAAACAGGAAATAAGGGAAAACATGAATGAAAAGGATAACGCGAAAGAGAGGAACGCGCGAAAAAGGGAAAGAAAAAAGAAGGAAAAAAAAAGAAGCATACGAAAGAAAAAAAAAGGACAAAGTACTGGGAATAAGAGAGAAACTTTAAAAAATATAGAGATATAATTTTGTAAAGTGCTTTACGGCGCTCGCAACTGCATAAGGTCATATGAGCACGCGCGACACATCTAATATTTTCAGTTGGAAGAACATTTTAAATTTTGCCCGGGTGGCGGCCGAAGCCTACTTTTATCGATTTTAGACCACCAAGGGATCTTTAACGTGCGCAACTTGCACACGGACCCTTCGAGATTTTTCGCTCTTGTCCGAGAAGGCTAGGTGTAGATCTTTCCTACCAGAAGATCAGGGTTGTGGCAGAAAGACAGCAGTAAGGAGGAGCCAAGGAGTAGCAGTAGAAAGGCTGCAGAAAGAGTCAGGAGCCCAGAAGAGGGGGCAAAGGATGTTAGGGGGTGGGGGTAGAAAGTGGAAACGAAAGCAGACAACAGAACATTGCTAGAGAGCAGGAAAGGAGGTGAAAGGAGACAATTTCAGGGAAGAAAACTTTTCGGTCGCTACCCGGATTCGAACCCGGGACTTTTGAATGAGAGGCCAACACCTTAACCTCTAGGCCACGAGAGCCCCCATATAGAGATAATAACATAAGAATTTATTTTAAAAAAATAAAAGTTTAAAAGGAATGACTAAAAGAAGACAAATGAAGTTCATGGAAAACGTTCGTGAAAAAGTAGCAGGGTAATAAGACAAACAAAAAGAAGCAAAAATTAAAGATCTAAAAAGCAAGAAATGTATGGTTGGTGGGTGCTCTGGTGTGGTTTGCTTCTTTTTCCCTATAAAACATCTATCGTATTTATCTCCCCTTCTTCTTTTTGGTTTGTTACTCTCATGTAACACCTCTAATCATCTGGCGCTCATATGACTTTATGCAGTTGCGAGCTCCGAAAAAACTCTACTAAAACAAAAAACAACAACCCCAAAACAAAACAAAACAAAAGCAACAAGAAAAAAAGAAAAAGAAAAGAAAGAAAAAAATTGAAAAAATAAGACAATTTGAACATTCTCTGGTGCTAACAGGTGCAGTGTACTTTATTATTAGACAGAACGCTTGACTGAAAGAGGCTTTGTGTGTTACTGGGTTTACTGAAGTGGAGAGAGAGAGAGAGAGAGAGAGAGAGAGAGAGAGAGAGAGAGAGAGAGAGAGAGAGAGAGAGATAGAGAGAGATAGAGAGAGAGAGAGAGAGAGAGAGAGACTGGGAGAAAGAGAAGGGAAAGGGGGGGGGGGGGGACTCTTGTGTCCTAGAGGTTAAGGTGTTCGCCTTTCAGTCAATAGGTCCCGGATTTGAATCCGGAAAGCGACGGACCTTTTTCTTCTCTAAAATTGTCTCCTTTCACCTCCTTTCCTGCGCTCTAACAATGTTCTGTCGTCTGTTTTCGTCTCCACTTTCTGCCTCCCACCTTGTCACATTTTTTGCCCCCTCCTCTGGGCTCCTGATTTTTGCAGCCTTTCTACTGCTACTCCTTAGCTTCCTTTCCCAAGGACAGAGGGTCGGGCCCGTGGCTCGAACCCTCGAACCCTCACGATTACAAGTCCGGTAGCCTAACCACTAGGCCACCGACGCCACAGACACACACACTCACACACATACACACACACACACACACACACACACACACACACACACACACACACACACACACATACACACAAGCACGCGCGCAGAGAAAGAGAGAGGGGGAGAAAGAAAGGGAGAGAGAGAGAGATAAAGAAAGACAAATAGAGATAGATAGATAGTTAGATAGATAG
This sequence comes from Aplysia californica, assembly GCF_000002075.1. Lineage (NCBI taxonomy): Eukaryota > Metazoa > Mollusca > Gastropoda > Aplysiida > Aplysiidae > Aplysia > Aplysia californica. Next base: position 798,718 of record NW_004797407.1, on the reverse strand, counting down.
ATAGTTAGATAGGTAGAGAGAGAGACAGAGAGATAGATAGATAGATAGATAGATAGAGAGAGAGAAAGAGAGAGACAGAGAGACAGAGACAGAGACAGAGAGACAGAGAGAGACAGAGACAGAGAGACCGATATCCTCCACTAACATTGATGCCCATAGCGCCCTTCCTGGAGTGCCTGAACCAGTGGTTGTAGTAGCCCAGATTTAGCTCGGTTATGTTCTTTATTCCTTCCTTGTAGATCCTGTTCCCAAACACGTTGTCGGTGAGAAAATCTGGGATGTTGTCTTTGCCTGAAAATATTGTAAACACACATTGACAGTGATCTATCTATCTATCTATCTATCTATCTATCTATCTATCTATCTATCTATCTATCGATCTATCTATCGATCTATCTATCGATCTATCTATCTATCTATCTATCTATCTATTACACACACAAACATGCACACAAATTCACACACACGCACAGGACAGACAGACAGAAAGACAGACAGACAGACATTTATACAGAAGCACATATAAACACATACACACATTCACACAAACAGGCATACACACATACACCCTCCCCCCTTCTCTCTCTCTCACCCTCTTACTCACTCACTCACTCACGCACACACACACACACACACACACACACACAC
>NW_004797407.1:795316-796578 GCF_000002075.1 Aplysia californica | reverse complement strand
AACATTTTTAGCTCCAGTCCACAAAGGTGGGAAATTTTGAAGCCAAACATTCACAGCTCTTTGCACAGCATGTCTCAGACACGTTGGTCAGCACGTGTTGACAGTGTCAGGCCTTTTGCGCCTCACATCGGGGGACTGGGGAAAGCTGTTCAAACTGTTCTACAAATGAACCCCCCGACCCCCCCCCCCAGAAACACGTTCTGATTTGATTGGTATTTTTAAGTACTTTGCATCATTTGAGTGTGTGATAATGAGATCTGTTTGGCTCAAAATCCTCACAGCAATCGATCACTGAAATAGAGAGCTTCAAGCACGAGATCCGACTCTTGACGTTGAAGTGGCAAATATCAATAGTCTGATTAAAGATTTGAAAAGCTTACGAGACGAATGGGACGCAATCTTGAGTGAGTCCTTTGTAGCAGATAACAATGAGATTGAGCATGCATTCGTCGTAACAGCAAAACGACAAAAGAAAAGGAAGCTTGTTGCAGACGAGGCAGAAGATGTAACAGACTACCAAAATCCCGAGAAAAAAATCATGAAGTTTTTTATGTCCTCATTGACTGCCCTCTTGGAAATTTGACGAAAAGGTATAATGCAAAGACAAAACTCGATTCGTTATTTAGTGTTTTGTAGAAATATCCCAAGAGGAAGTCGGCGTTATTGGTGATCTTGCAAACAGATTGCACACGGAATTTGCAGTGGATGCATCAGCAGACCTTGCGCAAGAGTTGGAACATTTGAAAGTGATTCATTCAGTGAACATCGGAGAAAATGTCTTGCCGTCTCGTCAGTTGCTGAACAGACTTCATTCCCTAAAACTAGATCTAGATGCTTTGTTTCCAAACGTTGTAATAATTTTGAGAATCTTCTGCACCTTGCCTGTCGCAACTGCGCAAGCTGAACATTCATTCTGTACCCTTTCTCAGGTGAAAAACATTTTGCGGCCCACATTTTGTCAAGACAGACTCACAAATCTTGGAATTTTGGCCACAGAGGCCAGTCTAGCGCGAAAATTGGACTACGAACCTATAATTGACAGTTTTGATAGAGCTAAATCCCATAGACTCCGTTGTAGTTGTAATAAGAAAAAAAGGTAAGTTACATTACAATTTATTTTAATTTCTGTCATTGGTTTATTCATCTTACCTTCATTTTTAATTACTTGGTAAATCAGAAAAAATAAATTTTTTAGGTTGACAACACCCAGCACTTGATGGAGGGGGATGAGACAAAGGAGGCTGGGGAGTGTGTGTGCGGGG